>NC_092258.1:4802500-4917500 GCF_036320965.1 Panulirus ornatus
GAGGCTTAACTATCTATCTATCTATCCATCTATCCATATATATATATATATATATATATATATATATATATATATATATATATATATATACAGTTAGTTAGTTGAGCCTCCATTATCGGCTATCACCTACATACATCAAAGAAAATGGGAAATCCAAGCTAGGTTTTGTACTCACCTCGACGCCATTCCACATGTAGTGCATGGCCTCGTGGTGGGGATTGTTCATATGTTCAGCCATGACGCTCATCCAGTGCACCAGGCCCTGAGGTGCCGCTTGCTGGGACGTGGGCGGCGAAGACCCGCCCACGCCGCCCGCGACCCCAGCTCCCTTGTTGTGTGACCCCTCCCCACCCGGAGGCCACACCAGCGCCGCCTATAGGAAGAAGAGAGAAACTGTTAAGGGAGAAAATACGGGACTGGCTCTGACGTATGTCATACTTGTACATAATTGCGCTACAAACAGTAGGAGGTTACAGTGGGCTCCTTTTGGGGTGAGAAGAAATTTCCTGGATAAGACTGTATTCCTCTCCGTCCAGCGACAGCGATACAGCCTCGCCCAAAGGTAACTTTTCACCTCATGCTGTAGTAACCCCGTGTGGGCAGAGTCCGGTAACACCAGTCCTCAAGTCCACTGTTATCATACATAGTCTACAAGTTAATCAATACATACATAATGGTCTACGGCTACATTAATACATACATAACCTGCGTGGACGTTAATACATATATACATTTACTAATATCACCTCATCAAACACAAAAGTAACTACATAATATAAATATGCTTATTATATATTCCAGTAAACACGTATACATATTTTGCACGCATACAGTCTGAATCAAAACAGACTGGTACATGAATCGCTTTTAACACTACAATGTACACTGAAAAAAGACAAACAGGTTTATATGTGGTTCATGAATGTAAAAAACACATTAAAACATCATACGAAACATACACACGACATATTCACGACTCTACTATACATGAATGTGCATTTATTTCTATCACAAATCAGTTAATCTCTACCGATATATTTATCCACTATACACAGAACAAGCTATTGCTTTATCTATGAATGTGCTTTGCATATCACAATGCAAATATAAACACAAATTCTGCTATAAAAGCCAATGAATACATTGCCACTGTGAGATGGTGATCTGTAAATAATGACGAAGATATACATGTATGAGTATCGCTACACCAGAGGGAACAACACATGTGTGTGTGTGTTGTGTGGGTCATGAAGACGAGACGTTTTAACTCAAGGTTCTCATGAACGCTTCACTCCGTCGCTAGACATGAACGCGAGACATTGGCCTTGTTGTTTTCATGAGCACCTCATTCTCGAGGGGGTTCGCGAATTCGAAACAATTTGGTTCCGAAGCTTTTATGATCAACTCATTCTCGAGGAGGTTCACGATTTCGAGACAATTTAGTTCGAGGCTTTTATGAGCAACTCATTCTCAGGGAGGTTCGTGAATTCGAGACAATTTGCTTCGAGGTTTTCATGAGCGTTTCAGTGAAGGTCAAGTGGTCATTAGGGGGATATGATACAACGCAAAACACTGAATTAACAGACGAAATGAGCATACACGAACACACGTTAGAGGCAATGACCGTCCCCCCCACCTAACTGTACATGGGATAACAGACTGGCGGGAACAAACGGATCTCACTGCGAACCCGAACCCCTTGCTGCTGCTGCTGCTGCTGTCGTGAATGCCACAACAACTACGCCACTCTACTGACCAACCACACCCCACCTTCTCTGTCCCTGCCGTCACTATATGTTACTACCACTTCAGCAACATCCTGCTACTACTACTACTGCTCTTACTGCTGTTCCTGACCTGCTTATAAGGCAGGGAATCTTCCTCTTCCTCTTCTGCTATGGCCAAGATCCAACCGCTCTCGAAATGTTGTCCTTGTGTCCAGAGACTTTCAGTCAGATGGTGGCATCTGGCAACTGACAGACTCGCATTATTTTCGCCCCCTTTTTTTTTTCCGAGGTGAAACGCAATTCTTTTTTCTTTTTCTAATAACGAAAATCAATCAATGAATTCTACTACGTCCTTTTTTAACGTTCCAACACTGCAAGAGCGAATTATGCACTTAAAAACGGTTTTTGCGTATTATTAAAGATATGATATCACAGATTATTGCTCAGGGATATTCAAGGAATAATTTCTGGGCGTCTTAGTGAACAGGGATTCAATAAATTCTGTTTAGCTGACATGATTATCGGATACGATATACCGAGTGAGATCTGTGCTCGCCACGTTTCTGCCGACACTTTAATGAATATCTTAAGTATTTGCCATACACGCCGTCTCAATGGATGATATCATATGGCTGGGGGACTAGATCATTAAGTGGGTAATTGATAACTCGTATGAAAAGCTTAATCAACTCGTAATTATTTCAGGGGAGCAAAGACACGCCTTCAGTATCGCTCTGAAAGTAGAACAAATCAGGAAACTAGGATGACTTAGCCGCACGCGGCATATCCCACACACTAGAAGTGTGCGTTATCTATCGGCTTGTGTTGCTGTAATACCATGGGATGGCTCTCTCTCTCTCTCTCTCTCTCTCTCTCTCTCTCTCTCTCTCTCTCTCTCTCATTTCTCTTTTTCCCCCCTGCACGAGGTGTTACGAAATGACGACCTTGAACTGTGTGGTCTGGGGTCTTTCGCAACCTCATTACTCACACGAAGGGCATACGACCCTGAATATATTGATGCAGGTTCCGCTCCTCTACCTCTGACATCCTCAGTAGTAGTAGTAGTAGTAGTAGTAGAAGTAGCGGTAGTAGTAGTAACAGCAGCAGTAGTAGCAGTAGTAGTAAGAGTAGGAGGCGAAGCAGCAATAGTAATGACCACTAGTCTTTCGTCCGTTTCCGCGCGACGACGCAATAACCGAAGACAACGTACGGGTATGGCTATGCAACGACCGACCTCAACGCAAATCCCACACCAACACCTCCTTGAGAATCGCTGTGATCCAGCATCCAGACTCCTACGTTGCCTGGAGCAGTCGCTGGGAACTGACGCGAGGTCTGGATGGTCGCGCTGTAGGATCGAATACCACCTGGACAGCTGATATCCCTAAACATCCCGTTTGTGTATACGGGTTTCGGGTCCAGCCGACCGGACAACTTAAGCAGGACTACCGGACGCATGATTTCCAGTTTTTGTCAGTTCCTCCAACGCCACCGCGAGATCAGGTCTCGCGAGGAACACCACCATAGATTCCCGTTCACCTCGGCAGACCTCCACGCCAACAAGAAATGCACCTCACAGTAAACAATTTATCAAACAATTATAATAAGTACATAACTACTTGAAAAATGACTTGATTAAAGTCTTGAGGTGAGTCAGTTGGGAGTCTCATAGGAAAGACTCATACTGATAACTCAGTAAGTATTATTAATCATAAATGCACGACACAAGTCCCCCGTTTCCATACCGAACAGCAGAAACAAACGAAAAATGGTCTTGCATACATCCACTCTCCACCTGTCTTGCATCATGAACTGGAAGGTAATATACGGATAATCCTCTAAAAGGTAACTAAAACGGAATCAAAAGTTAATCATCATACATTGAGTGTAAGTGGGCAAGGTTTGGACAGCGTACTTATAGAACTCGTGGAACATTTGGAAGCAAAAGTCGAAATTCTCCGTAGAGTTTAACTCAACGCTAATGAGGTCAGATGGCTCTAACGATGGTGGGGCACAGTAAAATGCGCCATATAATCAGTCTTCTTTCCCGCAAACAATTTATCCAGAAATGCTTTTTATGAAATAATTTTTCCCAAGAAAATAGTGTAATCTTATTTTACTCCAAAAGCCATCTCAATATAGCAGTTACATATTCAAGGTTTAAGTACTCCCCTTACATATCTAAGGTTTAAGTACTCTATTTATAAGGGTATGTATGACAGATCTTTAAAAGCGAATCTTCTTAAAAGATCCATAATACAGTGGTTACCAAGTGGCGGGCGTGTCAGTGAGGTACCATGCAACATACAGTGGTCACCAAGTGGAGGGCGTGTCAGTGAGGTACCATGCAACATACAGTGGTTACCAAGTGGAGGGCGTGTCAGTGAGGTACCATGCAACATACAGTGGTCACCAAGTGGAGGGCGTGTCAGTGAGGTACCATGCAACATACAGTGGTTGATAAGTGGCGGGCGTGTCAGTGAGGTACCATGCATATACAAGGAGCAGAACTGGAAATCTCATAAACAACATAGTCTGAGATTTTCCAGTCTCATGTGGTGCTGGGGATCCTTTCATAAACGGGTGTGTAACTTGGCCTTAAAGGAAGTGTGGGGGACCAACAACTCCAACGTACATACACATAGTCATCCATACATTACATGTACAAACCAATTCAAAAGAAGCCAATTGGCATTTCTAGATAAAAACCTGAAAGTCTTTCATTCTTTATTCACGTAAAGATGGGCCATATTTGCCTCAAACGTTTGAAAAGGTTTAGGAAAAATGTAGACAAACTCATATATACAGACGTCTATATATAGTGAATTGCACACACACACACACACACACACACACACACACACACACACACACACACACAGACACACACACACACACACACACATACACACACACACACACACACACACACACACAAACACACACAGTGGACACTGGAACGTAAATATCTGCTCAAAAAGTACCATCACCATCTCGTCACCTATGTTAAATGGGTGTCTCTCATCACACCCTTAACATACTAGCTCCTGTAGCATTACGCCATGGCCCCATGGCCTACCAAGAGACAGTCAGCATAATTCCAGTCCAGACATTTTCCAGGCACTGAAGTAAAGGGGTAGTGGCTGGCCATCACAAGACGGTCTCTTGCCCTTGCAGTCCACTAACTAACAACCCCTGGCATTAGAGTGAGAGACATGACCTAACATGGGGCAGGGTTTGCCAACGCTTGAGTTAGTCTAAGCGATTCCCGTTCCCCACCGACCGACTACGGATCAAGGGTGCATTGCTTTCCGTTCGTCAGCCAGTTCGTCGCTGGCCGCGCTGAGCATATACGGCTCTGGACGCTCGTTCTGGACCCGGTTATTGCCACCGTAGATTATTCGCCCACACCACCGCCCTGTCAGTAACCCATCGAGTGTCAGATGCGAGTGGTAGGGAGTGTTTCGGTGGAGGGCCTAAAACCAGGGGGATGATGATGATGATGAGTTACTGGAGAGAGTCGAAGATGTGTGAGTGAGGTTCCTATACCTATGCCAGGTGATGTGGCGGACACACCCCTCTCCCCATCTGCCTCTGTGGTTAGCGTCGCCGCTGATTGTGAATCACACGGGCTCGTGTTTTCAAGTTCTTTGACTGGGCAGTTGGCTGACAGATATGCAGCCATCTGTTCGCTGTCGCATTCGGAGCTGATCGATGAATAGGGCACCTGGGTAAGCTGGTGTGTGTGTGTGTCTGTGTGTGGCAGGGGATTTGATGTTTCTATATCCCTTCCTTCGCCAGTATGGCGGCTGGAAAGAAAATAATGCAAGGGACAATGTGAATTCAGAGGGACGACGAACTACGAAACGTAAATTAGAAATAGTGAAAAGTTCCGTGGGTGAAGAGCAGAGTGTATAGGGCAGAATGGTGGGTGAAGGGGAGGAGAAGGCTGGGGGGAGTGCTGGGTGAAGGGCGTGGCGGTGGATGAAGAGGAACGGTTGCTGGGTGAAGGGTTGGATGGAAGGTGAAGGGCAAAAATGAGGGTGAAAGTCGGGGTTTGAATGTAAGGGGTAGACTGAGGTAAAAGATCTCCCTTACACACTGAACTCTTCCAATCATAAACTTGCAGAAACGTTGACCATAGAGTTTAACCCCTTTTGGCACCCTGTCCTCGATACGTGCCCTTAAAAGTTTAACGCACATTCTCTATCCTCGTTGCTTGATCATCTCGAACTCTCTATCCTCATTACTAACCTTATGTACAGTATGATTATCTCTGATTCTCCACCCTAGCTACTTGTGCCTGAGACCAGACTGTACCAAGCTTGTATCTGAGGCCATATGCAGACATGCAAGCATTAATGGAAAAGGTCATTCAAGCAAAATGGTTCTAAGATTTCTTCTCACGCAGGTCTCCGAGCGCGTGATGAAGCTAATGCCTTAGCCAAACCCACATAAAAGTTCTGAGGATCGCTGAGCACAGTACTCACATGTCCAACAGAGATGCCTGAGCACTGCAACTACGGGAGAAGAACCTGGCGGGAAGCAGGAGAATGTATACCCGTTCTAGCAAATCACGAGTCCATCATAACGAAATGTATTAAGTAAAACGTGTGTGAGGTAAGGAAACATATCAGTACTCTATATCCAATGCTGATGGCTGAAGATTACCGATACAAGCACTAATGGCAGATCCGCTCGTCCAAAGTTGTTTATCAAATGAAATGTAAAACTTTGCGAGCAGCGATACGGACGTGTACACCAGAACACTATCTCAGATTATAGGGGGGAAAAAAGATCAACCTCTCAGAGATGAATATGAACGATGCCACCGCCTCATTGTTCACAGTTAACTGGTATACACAGGTTTGTTCCAACACCTTCCGCATCAAGCAGATGATCCGGCTACAACGAGAGAGAGAGAGAGAGAAAAAAAAAAGAGACTATAAGCTAATGAGTTAACTCTGCATTATCTGATGTTTATAATCATTTCCCCGACTGAAGTCAGACACAAAGACCCTTTGTGACCTGTGTAAATCCTTCTGCACCTACCGCTCACACGATGCGAACTGCCGGCGCGATAAACCAGCCACTATTTCGCGACAAAACTGGAAATAGAAATTAAAGACGACGGGGAAGTGAGAGAGAGTGAAGGGATGTGGTAGGTGAAGAAAAAGAAAAGAAATGAAACTAAAGATGAAAGGAAGGGTATGGAATGAATGGGTGTGGTGGAGATAAAGACGAAAAAAAAAGGAAACTGGAAGAGGGAAGAAGGAGGAGGATGGAAGGGGGAGGGAGAGAGAGAGAGAGAGAGAGAGAGAGAGAGAGAGAGAGAGAGAGAGAGAGAGAGAGAGAGAGAGAGAGAGGAGGTGTGGAGAGCGACGAGAGCGGAGTGAGAGGGCGGTGGTGGCGGTGGTGCTGGAAGGCTGGGCAGTGGCAGCAAACTGGACGTAATATAACAGGAACTGGTACGTGGGTCGACAGCTGCCGGGGAGGACACTCAAGACTTTCTACTCGGCTGCTGGCTAGGTGGGTGCTGGCCGGGCTGAGTGTACCAGCATCATCATGAAGGCATTTCATGAAATTGTAAGAGATTCTGGCTTCAAATCATGCAGGCGGCTGCATCATGCAGTCGCGGAAATCACCGAGATCAAAATGAATTCGCTGAAAGCAACCGCACCTGAGGTGTTTATATATATATATATATATATATATATATATATATATATATATATATATATATATATATATATATATATATATATATATATATATATTTTTCTTTCGTACTATTCGCCATTTCCCGCATTAGCGAGGTAGCGTTAAGAACAGAGGACTGGGCCTTTGAGGAAATATCCTCACCTGGCCCACTTCTCTGTTCCTTCTTTTGGAAAATTAAAAAAAAAAAATATTGAGGTTTTGTGATACATAATGAAAATATTCCTCAATGACCATTTGAGGTCTAGCGGACTATACAAGTGTCCTAATATGTCCCCAGCAGGACAGAGGGTGTCCGGTAAAAGTGTCCAAGTGACCCCTCTGAAGACTTGAGAGTCAAGAGTGATTCTGATAACTGGATGTTATGACAGGATTAGCCACCCATAATCCCAAGGCACGCCACAGAGGCCCAGGGAAGTGTGGGAGAATAGATGGGCACACGTCTACAGGAGCGAATGAGGCCCATGTTCCTCTGGCCTCAAGTTTTCGAGTCAGTGGTAACGCCTGAAGGTGGCCCTGAAGGAGCCTTTGGACCTCTCTAAAATTCTTCATCAAAACATTCATGCATCAATTTCAGGAGCTTTTGGTCTTCAGCCCAAATCAGCATGGAGGGCTTGAGAAAGACAAGGGAGGGACTAGTTAGGGTTTGGTATCTCATACTTTCATGGTGGCATAGTGTTGTCACAGAGACCGAGAGAGAACAGCTAGGCCACAGGCAGATCTTCTGGTAACCAGATACCAGAAGACAGCCGGGGGGAGAGGGGGTTGGTAAGGGGATATTGGTTCTCTTCACTCTCTACCTTACACTTCAGTCAGTCTATGCCACGCTCTCTACCTAAATCATCTTCATATATACTCTTCCCTTTATATTTCTTTCCCATTTGCTCATCTGCCTTCCTTCCCGAAGAAAATAAATGTTTTTCTCCATTATTTTTCCCCATATCCGCTGGTGCGAACCCTTTCTCCTTCCATTATTTCTGCCCTACCTCTCCTCCCTCGCCATTCGTCCTGGTGTCTCTCCTCCTCCTTTTCCTCCTCCTCCTCCTACGGGAGTTCCCAGGATCGTCATCCTTGGGGGAAGGAGGCGTGGACGTTGTCTCGCTGAACTCTGACATTTTGGCCGACCGGACTGGGCGGAGAGACACGACAGTTTGCACAACGTAATAAAGCAATAATCTTCGTTCAACGTTGCTCGTAATTAGTCAAGCGGCTCGTTCTGCTCATCAACCGACCCCCCCATCTTATCCCTAACTAAGTAGACGACGACCACAAGACACGTTAATAACTCAACGCAAGAACAGTCCTTAATGACATGGGGTGGGAAAAAAAACCACGGAAAGACCAGACTGGAAATCTCTCGCACGCTCGAATCCCGCCGCTACGAAAATCCGATACATTTAAAACCGTACGAAACAGAGCCGCAGACGAGGTCTGCTCTGGGGTCGCCACTGCCACCACCGTCTGTAGATACGCATTTAAAACTCCTATTGTTTCAGGGTCTCTCGTGAGATGGCCACACGTAGCCGGCTGCTCCTGCTGCTGCCCTAAGCACTTCGGAAGGCAAGGGAGGGCGATGTCGCGACGGTGAGGTGATGTGGACCGTGGTGGTCACCTCCCGGAGAGGCTGACGGTGAAGTGGTAGGTGGTAGTGAGGGTCCATATGTTTAAACCACGAAGCCGACCCGATCCCTCGCTCGCCAATGCCGAGCACCCTGGATTTTGCTCCAAATTCTTCGCATCTTTCTCTTCAACTCTCTCTCTCTCTCTCTCTCTCTCTCTCTCTCTCTCTCTCTCTCTCTCTCTCTCTCTCTCTCTCTCTCTCTCTACATGGCTTGTCCTACGCCTTGACTTAACAACCGCCTTCCTCTCTCTCTTCTCTTCCTTCACTATCTTTACGAAAACATCCAATACATACAGATAAAGCGACAGAACAATAATATATATATATATATATATATATATATATATATATATATATATATATATATATATATATATATATATATATAAACGAACGAATTGCATAAGAGATGAATACATATTATTTGCAATATCAGGACTCCTTTTATAGGAGTCTCGCAGCTAAAGGTTGCGCTCCATACAGAGGCAAGGTAAATTGGACTCCTTCGGGGCTGGGAAGTTCACAACGACGCTGTACGTTAACATATATATATATATATATATATATATATATATATATATATATATATATATATATATATATATATATTATACTGAAGATATCTTTACTGTCAAAAGATAACTCTGACAAGTTAAGAGGAAGGGGTTAATGATACACACGGGGCTCTGCCTTACGTGCACTTGTACTGTTGGATCACACCAGTGTTGCTTGATCCTGGCCCGGGCTATCTTCGCTTACACCTGATTAATCATTCCGTTTGGGAACGCGAACTCAACAACCCTTCGTGGCTAGGGGGACCAACTGTACTCTCAGGGAATATATATATATATATATATATATATATATATATATATATATATATATATATATATATATATATATATATATATATATGATTTATCACTCATCTCTCTCCCAACATCAATACTGTCATTACGTTGATAAGACCAGAGCCCAGGTCGCCCACGGCCCCACTATCAGTGGTACACCGCGCCAAGTGTACACTGTACATAGGGATCACACCCTCGCGCATGTTACTGACAGAGTCTTCCGCACTGGGAGAGCAAGTATCACAGCTCTGCGGTTGTGGAACCAGATATTCCTTCGTTTAACGAGGCGTCCTGCAACGCCTCTATCTTCGCACTTTGAGTGACTGACATTCCCACATCTCAAAACAAGACGAGTATGTGAGCGAAACATTACGAAAAGCTATTGTCCTCTCGTACCTGTTCTGTTTTAGCTACCTTCGGCGGGTATTATGAAAGACCGATGCTTGCAGATGATATCGTCTTTGTGTTTTTTTTCTCTTAATGAAGAAGGACTTTTGAGGATCTGTCCACTGCCGCCTTACTGTTTTTACCAACTCTTCGTTGAATCCGTCCCATTAACTTGTGAAAATGATGAATAATAATGAAAATGATAATAACAAAATTATCGGTAACAACAGCAATGCTGATGAATATATGATAATGTTAACAATCACAACACTACTACTACTACTACTACAACTACTACTCCTACAACTACTACTACTACTACTACTACTACTACGAACAATAATATTAATGAAGATTTTCGTAACCATTATCATTTTCCAATAGCTGCAACAAAAATATGACCGAGGGAGCAGCCATAACAACAACAAAAGAAACAACAGTTGTGTAACAGGAAGAGGAGACACAACAGTAACGAGGAGACACAACAGTAACGAGGAGACACAACAGTAACGAGGAGACACAACAGTAACGAGGTGACACAACAGTAACGAGAAGAGGAGACACAACAGTAACGAGAAGAGGAGACACAACAGTAACGAGAAGAGGAGACACAACAGTAACAGCCGCTGCAGCAACGGTAACTACAAAAACGGAGCAGCATCAATGCACTGAAAACCTAACCGTTAATAACACTACTAAAACCAGTAGTAGTAGTAGTAGTAGTAGTAGTAGTAGTAGTAGTAGTAGTAGTAGTAGTAGCAGTAGTGTCAATGGTAATGGCAGTAGTAGTAGTAGCAGAAGCAGCAGTAGTATTAATGGTAATAGTAGTAGTAGTAAAAGTAGTAGTAGTAGTAGTAGTAGTAGTAGTAGTAGTAGTAGTAGTAGTAGTAGTAGTAGTACCAAAGGCCATTCATCAGAGGACCACACCCTCACTGACCACAGAAGCCCAACACACCACACACCTCCCACCTACCCCTCCCTCGGTGGTGGCAGCAGCAACAGACAATAATACTTGATCCACTGCCATTCCCTCGGTACTCCACCTTGACACTGGATGAAAAAAAAAAAGGGGGAGGGAAAAACGCCGAATCAGCACTGGTTAATTTACCCCCATTCTTTATAATCGAATACCCCACGAACACCCAACCGATTCTTACGACCAATTCACTCCCCCCTCCCTCCTTTTTGGTTAATTGAACCACATTAACTTCTATATTAATTAACCCAGTTAGCGGGAGGTGAAGATGGATCGGGACGTATTATGCAAATCGGGTGTTTGCAATGTTGACTCCCGGGATCCGATGATGTTGAGGCTGGCAACGGCGGCAGCAGCTGGTGGTGGTGGTGATGGGAGGGAGGCAAATAGGGGCAACACAAGGCTATCACATAGATGCTGCTCAGGGTCACCACAGCAGGACTTAATCACGCGAGAATGGACTTTAGGGAAACGGGTGACTCTGGCGAGCCTCCTCCGCTCGATTCTGATCGTTCGATTGCTCTGAAAGGGTGAGGAAAGTCCTCCTCCACCTCTTCCTCCACTTCTTCCTCCTCCTCATTCTATTCCTCCTCCTCCTCCTTACACTGTTGACTTTACTCCTGTTCCCTTTTGCTTCCAGACGACACAAACATGCAGGAAATATTCTTATTCATTTCCAAAGATCAAAATCCATTTTCAAACCCTTTTCTTTCACGATGTTTTTGTTTTTCATTCAGGAAACCATCAACAGCGCGATGTTTGGTGAAACATTTTTCCTGGGCTGAACTTCTCGATTTTCTGGTCCACCAATCCTCCTCCTCCTCCTCCACCCTCTTCCACCTAATCTTCGTTCGTAGTCGAATCCTGGAAGTCGAATCCTGGAAAGCCTGACTTCACTCCCCCACCCACCCACCACCTTAATCCCGCCCGCCAAGTCATTAAAGGCCAACGTTGAAAAGCCCTGAGACAATGCACTCGGCACTCTGCCGTCTATGAATAAGGGGGAAGTTAGCCCGCCGATCCATTCTCAGAATTTCTATGCTAATCCCCGGCTAGGAGATGGATTAGCTGTCACCTAGGTTGTATTCTAGAAAACCCCTGAGGCGTCCGACATCAACTGATGCCCTTCGAACACGAGGCAACACAAGAAACGTTTCTATTTCTATGCCTATTACTTAAGTCTCCCCCTCAAGTCTTCGCACACGAACGCACACACACACACACACACACACACACACACACACACACACACAATCTTTTTTGTATTTACAATCTGTTAATAAGTGCAAAACGACTCTGTCGACCATATATTTTTCTTTTTTCAGCAGACTTGACCACCGACATCCTTCCTACACTCGGGTAGCTGAATGACTCTCACTTCAGGAACTCATCTCAGTACCCAAGATACCTGAGTTATCTTTAGTAAACCAAACTGACGCAAGTGACTCAGCTGTCAGTATAGAAACAGCCCGACCGAGTGTGTGTGTGTGTGTGTGTGTGTGTGTGTGTGTGTGTGTGTGTGTGTGTGTGTGTGTGTGTGTGTGTTGTTTTCCCCTCGCTTGGGCTGACACCATGCTAAAGGACGCACACAGCTGGATGTGGAGCGAGTGTGGCCATTATAATGAGGGAGGCTGGACCCAACCCCCTCCGCTTCAGGCCTCCTTCCCTCCCTCCCTCCCTCCCTCACTCCCGACAGTCGGTGATTAATTCAGACACTCGAGTAGTAACCCTATCATCATGCAATTCTTAGCGAAGGTCAAATTACATGAAGTTTCCCCTCCCCTCCCCCCGATCTCGGTACAACCTTTTAATATTTACCGACGTGCACAACAGACTGGGGCAAAAATAAGCGTCGTAATGTGCCCAGATCCCATCATTACGACGCAATAGACATACGAGGTAATGTGTTTATGCAGGGATTAAAAACTGCTTGCATGCATGCATGTAGCAGGCAGCAACGAGTGCCTTTTATACACGCAATACGGGCGCGGGCAGGGGAGGGGAAAAACTTATGTAATCTTCTTGTCAGACACACAGATACATACACACAGACTCATCAAGCACAGCGCATCCACAGCATAAGCACACACACACACACACACACACACACACACACGCAAACACAGCACCATACACAAACAAACAGCTGAAGGTAGATGACAAAATGGAAATTGGTACCGTCCACCGTGTGTTTCTACTTACGAGGCGAACACCACCACCAACAAACGAACTAGGATTGAAGGTGAGGCCCCCTGGGAAACCCACGACAACGAAGAAAACACGATATAAAACATGATATAAGGAAGCTCATACGAACGAGCGAGAGACACCCGCAGCATCTATAGGAACCACGGAACCTCGGCTTGCGTACACGGGGTGTTGAGGACGCAGAGAGAGAGAAAGAGAGAGAGAGAGAGAGAGAGAGAGAGAGAGAGAGAGAGAGAGAGAGAGAGAGAGAGAGAGAGAGAGAGAGAGAGATTTTGGCGATCTGTGCCAGTGGAGACATGGTGATTACATGGCCCTGTGCCAATGGAGAGAGAGAGAGAGAGAGAGAGAGAGAGAGAGAGAGAGAGAGAGAGAGAGAGAGAGAGAGAGAGTGTGTGTGTGAAACGAAACGCTTGATTTTAAGGAAGATGAGGAAGGACGAGAGGTCGCTCTGGACGCAGGCAGACCAGTGTTACAAAAGAGCACAGCCAATGAATTCTTACCTACAATAAAACATGGAAGCGAAATGTGTACATGAGTTGGTTGAACCTTGGATTTGGAGGGAGAGGGAGGCCACGAGAGACTACCGTCATGGATCTCTCTGAGAGACAGCAACATTTCAGAAAGCAGAGACAGACAGGAGCGTGTAACCTGGGTGTATTTTCTTTAAGACATAAATCTTCTGATGCTGCGCCTCACGGTAGGAGGGAAAGTAAACACTCGGCCATGTTTTCTCGAACTGGAAGAAATAAGTTGTGGTCTCACACGGCTTATCTTCGCACCAGTGTTGTTCCTGAATCATGGAAACTACTTGCCAGATGAGGGTTTGAATCATGGTTATATATCTAAGCTAATGTAGCCCAGACATACGACATAGGTAGAAGGCATTCAACAACGCGAGGGTACCTTCCAACACGAGACCTCGAATGAGTCAAGATAAATGGCCAATGAAAATGAGAGGATCAAGACTATGGTCAGATAAATGGCCAATGAAAATGAGAGGATCAAGACTATGGTCAGATAAATGGCCAATGAAAATGAGAGGATCAAGACTATGGTCTGATAAATGGCCAATGAAAATGAGAGGAAATGTATTTAAACTCTCAAGATGGGGAAGATTGAAAGCAGACTTGACTTGAGATATCATGAACATCGTAAATTGGAATCTAAGCTACAAGGCTCAACCCCCGGAGAGGAAGGAACACAGTCGCAGACACAATGAATTAACTACCCCAGGGACACCCAGATCACCAGCAGGGTCGTGAGGGAGGTCAGCCCTCCGTTGGTCGACGCCAAGTACATGGACAAACTATTCAAGGAAATACTGCAAGAGGTTCCACTCAAGGTGAACCACCCATCAACATCGTGGCCTCCACACATCGGGGAAGAACAAAGGACTGCTAAAGAGAGTCCACAAGACACTGGACAAGAACCGTGGGCGAGAGAGAGAGAGAGAGAGAGAGAGAGAGAGAGAGAGAGAGAGAGAGAGAGAGAGAGAGAGAGAGAGAGAGAGAGAGAGAGAGAGAGAAATAGCAATTACCTTTAGATTCCTTAGAGGTCAAGGCGGTGTTAACAGAGATCAGCTCTTAAGGACGAGTATCGCAATAAGAGGTCATAAAAGGAAGCTTGATGAGGAGGTAGGAGGAGGAGGAGGTCAAGATGGGACGTCAGTAAACACTTCCTTGGCAAGAGACAAGTAAACACAACGGTGGTACATGATGACAAGATTATTAAGTCAGGAGAACATGTAAGGAGGAGACAGGCACGTTAAGATGTGAGGGACTTACGAACGAAAATCTCACTCTTCCTACACACTCACACACACACACACATATGTAGCGTTACTGACCATGAGTCAGCAAGGGCCTGCCCAGGGTATGGCCCGCATAGGGTTCGAATCCTGGGCATGGCAGTCAGCCTACACTTAACCCAGGTGTTTATCCTCCCCTCGGAGCTGGTCGATAAATGGGTACCTGGTTTATGCTTTTTTTTATGTGTGTAGGGACATATAGGAGTGAAGGAATGGTATATATATAAAAGTTAACAGACGGGGCAAAACGAAAGTATAAAACTCTCTCCACTTAACACGCAAATAGTAATCAGACAGACAGACAGACAGACAGACAGACAGACAGACAGACAGACACACACACACACACACACACACACACACACACACACACACACACACACACACACACACACACACGAACGCACTGCATGGAAAATGAAAACAGACCAAATGGATAAAACGGTTATGTAAATGAGGCTGAGTTCGTGGTAAATATGAGGGGAGGTGAAAAAAAGCATCAGAGATGAAACTCGAAGTGGAGATATAATCGCGGAAACCACTCAACTGCTCAACAGTTTCTATGAACACACAAATTGGCTAACGGGGTTTCGCAGTCATAATGAGGATCGTTGTCAACACAAAAGGTTCTGTGAAATCTGTAAGAGAAAGGAACAAGAACTTTCGTATCTTTAGGTGGAAATTGAGGGGGAAGGTCAGAAAATGGAGATTACGCAAGTGCTGTGGAAGAGGTGTATATATATATATATATATATATATATATATATATATATATATATATATATATATATATATACACAAGAGGCACGAGAGCCAGCCAGCATCTGTTACGTATATGGGAGCAAGGAGCAAGTATGGAGACGTAAGGAAGGATGAACAGGAGGATAAGGTTCACACTGATACTGAGGTTAAGGCTGGAGATGACCTAAAACATAAACACATCTGAAGAGCAGCTAATCAGGCTGAGTGATTCTGAGGGCAGGGCTGTTGAGGATGGTGTGAAGATACGATGTTGCTCGTAGCGTATAGTTGGGTCAAATTAAAATCACGCCTTTCAGGATTGGTCACCGCCTATAAGGATGCCCAAGGAACCAATGAAGGTACAGTGGAAGGCACTAAAGGAGGGAAGCGAATGGAGAGAACTGAGTATCAATTCGCCAACCACGGAAGAAAAGGAGAGTAAGGAGTGGCTTGATCATGTCCTTCACGTTTCCAAACCAGGATGATGGTAGAGACCTAACCACAGAACAACCTAAGGCCATGACGTAAAGTTAAGCAAGAAACTTGTCAACTAAGATGTGAGGAAGTGCTTTAAAGGAGGATCAGAGTAATGGGGGAATAAAATGAAACTGAATGGTAAGACTTCTGATGGCTGAAACTCGTATGGCAGTCAAGGGAAGGAGCCAAAGGAGTGTAGAACTCTTTGACACACACACACACACACACACACACACACACACACACACACACACACTCAACAAAGAGGTCCCTCGCTACCCTTGCGAACAGGCTGTCGCCCATCATCATACATGGCTGTAATAATAAGGATATCTAGTATGGACACTCACAGTCCGGCTCATCCTGAACTCTTAGACGCCCGAGAGACAGAGATAGACAGATAGATAGATAGATAGATAGATAGACAGAGATGATAGATATAGATAGATAGATAGATAGATAGATAGAGAGAGAGAGAGAGAGAGAGAGAGAGAGAGAGAGAGAGAGAGAGAGAGAGAGAGAGAGAGAGAGAGAGAGAGAGAGTCAGTCCCTCGCTTTACGGCAGCTGCAAGAAGCTGGTTTTACTACCCTCTCTTGCGCTGCGGAAGTCGACGTCGCTCGCTACCTTGAAGCGGCCAAATCAGCCGGTTACCGACGAGCTCCGCTGCCGAAGGCGCCAGCGAACGTGACCCGTAAACCGGACCGCCATTATAAAACCTCCTTAAACCGGATATCGATTATGCGGACTTCACTAAACTGGTCTACGGTTGTCCGAATATTTCTTTCTCCTACAACTGAATACCATCTCCATCCTACCAAAGGATTATATGAACTAGTAACTATATATATATATATATATATATATATATATATATATATATATATATATATATATATATATATATATATATATATGAATTTCAGTAAACCTTGCCTCCCTTCACCACACCGTCTAAGAAAAAGACAGGTGTCGCACGTTTAACTGTCTATATTAAATCCCGTGACGGACAGTTGATCACAGACCCCTCTTAATGTAATAATTGACCTCCGGAGATTCACTGATAATGACGACCCCCCCTCCTACACAACCCCCCCTCACACTCATTGACCTTAACAGATGGTACAGGTCTTTTCCTAGAGCGGAGATCCAGAGAGAGACAGAGAGACTTGCCGACCACGTCCCGATGGTGAGAGGCGAAACCATGAATATATATTTCTGAGCGTTTTCTGGGCGTGAGGTGATCAGGCGAATCTTTAGGGGGGGGGGGGGGGGGGGAAGAAGAAGAAGAGAGAAAAAGTAAGTGGGGTATTAAATCCTACGTTTCTTTTTATTTTAACCCCGTGTGCTATTTTCCTTCTTCAGTCTTCTGATGATACTGACCCCCCCCCCCTCTGGAGCGCTCCCGTCAGTGTGAGCAAAGCGGCCTTCCCGGATGAAATACACTGACGTCGGGGGTCCTCCACTATTGGGGCAAACCGACCTCTTCTGGACTCTCTGGTCCCGCAAACTCTACCGCGGGGGGCCCCGACTGGCCTTCAAGAACCACTGACCACAGGGCTGATTCCACTAGAGGTTCATCCACCTCCCGAAGAACAGCGACCTGGTATGAACACTGAAACACTGACCACAGCGCTGATTCCGCCAGAGGCTCATCCACCTCCCGAAGAACAGCGACCTGGTATGAGTAACTTAACCACAAACCTAAAAGCAACTTTCCTGATGATGCTGGCCCTAAGAACTGCATCAGACTGAAGAAAGAACAAGAAAATACTGAGCACAGAAACGTCTTCAGTGGCTACCACAGGTCTCCCTAAAGATACGTGATCCCAGTAGCTTAACCACATATTCTAATGAAACTTTTCACTGAAATACTGACATCACAACATACCTAAAGAACCCTAATACACTGAAGTTGAGGAACACCATCAGTGGACATCCAGAAACCACGAGAACGCCTCTTCGAGCCCATCGACATCCTTAAAATCTCTGAACATAGACGAGAAAATACACTTATAAAAGACGTCCATGGCCATTTGTGAGCGCGTGTGAGCCTATGGCTTATAAAACGCAAAGCCATCCTTCATCTCTCTCAAAAAAAAGGCGAGGGACTGGACGAAGTCAAAGACTCAACGACTCAACTCCCCTCCCGTTTCTGGGATTGTATGACTGACTTTCGTATATACAGATATAAACTGATCCAGCCGCTTCACTCACCAATTCTCCTTCTCTCTTTTCGCATGATGTTTGAACGGCCGACACAGAGCTGCTACCTCAAAGCTATGAGAGTTTAATCAACGATCGCAAGAATAAGATCAACAGCGTGTCCGTTTTAAAGGCGAGGCGATTTGAGGAAAAAGTCGATCGCTTCGCACCGCCGGTTTTATTGCATTAACTTGTTCAACATTCCACGTCTACACAGACACACACACACACACACACACACACACACACACACACACACACACACACTTCTACAATTTATAACATGGAGAGGGAGGGAATGCTTTTGGTCTATCATTTCGTGCGGGGTTCGCCACAGTACTTACCTACCGAGCTACCCATATGTGACGGCTTGATGAGCCAACATGCCAAATGTGTGTGTGTGTGTGTGTGTGTGTGTGTGTGTGTGTGTGTGTGTGTGTGTGTGTGTGTGTGTGTGTTCATGTTTCACAATATGCCTGACGAGGTCTGATTCCCCAAAGTATGGAAGCGAGAGGCAGGAGTGTGTATGTGTGAGTATCATAGTCCAAGGGTGTTATCATCATAATGCTTCCGTAGTCACACTTACCTAGCCATCACATACACTCGCATTAGTCAGTCAAATGAGATACACACACCCACACCCACACACACACACACACACACACACACACACACATACTCGTAAACATCTCCTGAACACGAGATATTCACCTCAACGGCATTCATGTACATGTCGAACGACATCCGTTGAACCAAGAGTCCATCATGACTTCATTCACACTCAGAGAGAGAGAGAGAGAGAGAGAGAGAGAGAGAGAGAGAGAGAGAGAGAGAGAGAGAGAGAGAGAGAGAGAGAAGAGAATATCCGCGCGAGTAAAACTAATCATTGTAATGTGTCTGTTGTAGTTTATCTAACGCTACACATTACTCGATTTCAGGAAAGAGACATACGGAGGAATGGTACAACTTGGCTGGTGACGCAGACAGATGACCTTTCCTCCTTCTTTCCCACTTCCATCCAGCTCCTATTCCTTCCTTCATACCCTACCTCTTCCTTCCTTCCCGCTCCCATTCCTTCCTTCACGCCCCTTATTCCCTTCTTCACGCCCTTAATCATTAGTTCAAGACTCTGTTCCATCTTTCATATACCCTATTCCGTCCTTCAGTCCCCTATTCCTTCCTTCATTCCCCTAATCCTTCCTTCATACTCCTGATCGTTCACTCATACCCTCTAATACTTACCTGAACACCACAACCCGCCTATTAATTAAGTAATTCACAGCTTGAAATATTGTGAGTTAAAACTCCTGGGGTGGGACATATCCTGGGGTGGGACGGGTCCTGGGATGGGACGGGTTTCCTTCTGCCTCCTTTCCCACCCACTCACCCACCCACTCACCCACCTATCCCTATGAATCCTAACTACCCCACTCCCTTCCCCTCTCCTCCCAGAAACCCCCCCTCCCATCCACCTACCCTCGTGTGTGTGTGTGTGTGTGTGTGTTTCTCTCCCCCTCCCTCCCCCCTCCTTCCTAGACCCCCTACGCACTGCCTCCCACCCACCCACCCCCTAGTGTTCCCACACCTCGTCTGGCGAGGTAAGGGAGGAGGGGGAAGCAGGAGGGAGAGAACGCTGGGGGGGAGGAGGTGGTTAGGGACGGGGGTGGGGTGAGGAGGAGGAGGAGGAGGAGGAGGGAAGGAGGTGAATCCGACCGGAAGTAGTCACGAGTTTTTGTTCACCTGGCACTAATGAGAAGAGGCGCAGGGAAGCAAGAGAATGTTCTTTGTCGAGGCGAAAAGTCCCCCTTCCCCCCCCCTCCCCTCCCCCATTTTCTGAGTCAGGCAGTCCTTTTGTTGTGATTGTTTCTCTGTGGGGGTCGTTTGCGTGTGTGTGCGTGTGTGTGTGTGTGTGTGTGTGTGTGTGTGTGTGTGTGTGTGTGTGTGTGTGTGTTTTGAGGGTTATGATGGGAGCGATATTCTTGGCTATGATACAAAGTGGTGTAGCTTTCAGTGTGTGTGTGTGTGTGTGTGTGTGTGTGTGTTGTGTGTGTGGTACACTGCACAGTATCGGGGTTGTGAAGATTGTGTTCTTGTCTTCGTGTGTTGGTGGTGATGGTGACGGTGGTGATGGTGACGGTGGTGATGGTGACTCAGACTATGATAGTGATGATGGTGAAGGGCCCCCACGAGTGGCGAGTCTGTCCCTGGGCTGGTGCTCATACCAAGGGGGTGGGGAGTTGGATGGTGGGGAGGAAGGGAGGTGAAGCCTAGTGATGGGGTTGGGAGGGGAGAGGAGGAGGGGGAGGGGGGGAATGGTGATGATCCTGAGAGAGATAATGACCCGTGAGGGGAATAGTGGAGCGTGGGTGGGGGGTTGGGAGGAGCCCTGGTCAGTGTGGAATCACCTATTTACAATTACCTATTTACACAGTGCGGGGAGAGAGCTTTATACTCTTGGGTCCCCATTTCTTGAACTTTTGTGACATGGTGTGTGTGTGTGTGTGTGTGTGTGTGTGTGTGTGTGTGTGTGTGTGTGTGTGTGTGTGTGTGTGTGTGTGTGTGTGCCATATATATATATATATATATATACATATACACACACAATGGAAGAAGAAATACTTAACCTCCATCCACGTATCTCCGGCTTGTCTCATGAGTCGACTTAAAGGTGCGAGATCGGTGGGTTGGAATCCCTTCCCTCTCTCCTGTATCAACTCATTGAAGAAGATTCTTCGTCGAGAGCTTTGAGCTGGCTTTTCCAGACGCTACCTCGCTAAGGTGGAAAAAGGGCGATCGGGTATGTATATAATAACTAACCAGTTGCCCAAATGTGTGTGTGTATATATATATATATATATATATATATATATATATATATATATATATATATATATATATATATATATATACTCAGGACGTACAAGGGAGAGCCATCTGACTGAAAGCACCTCTCTACCCTTGAGCCAGACCATTCTCAATAAATCATAACCTCTCAACACCATGAGCGATCTTCACGTACCATCGGGGGGTAGGATCCCCCTTGGTTAGTGGAGTACAATCCACTAATGGACTGTAAAACAAGGGATGTACGATGCGGTGTGTCTTTCCCCCCACCTTTTCCTGTTGCAGCACAGAGGCTGGCTACCTGCAGCAGGTCCCCCTGTCTTAGGTCCCCGTGCGCCGCCCCCCTTTAATCGTCTTAGCACCCATGCCCCAGCCCCTCCTCCCTCTCTAACATAGAGATGGAAAACGGAGGGCAAGAAGGTCCAATGAAGTGTATGGGATTCCATTTGAAGGAGAGAGTACGTGGGTTAGCGGATGGGGGACTGAGGTGTAGGGAGTTGGGGAGGTGAAGCACAGCGGGTCGGAAGGGGGGTGGGGGTTGGTGAAACATATGGGAAGGGAGGTGAAACAGGACGGGTGCGAGTTGAAACATGTGAGGGGAAAAGGGAAGCGAAACACAAGAGGGATAAACAGGGGAGGAAAGGAAGGTGAAACACGTGTGTGAGAGAAAACGGGAGGCGAAACACAATATGGGGACGGGGTGGGGTGAGGAGAGAGGAGGAGTAGGAGGACGGGTGAGGGAGAGGAGAGGTTGAAGCACAAGCAGAGGTGGCACAGGGGTCAATGACAGAGCAACCCACAAGACGCAGCGGCACTGGCTCTCATGCCACCAAAACCACCCCACGTATGTGCCATGCCACAACCACAACCACCCCATACGTACCATCACCACCCACCACATATACCACCCACACCACCACTCCACACATACACTGCCATCTCACCCCCCCTTCCCCCACACACACATATGCAATACCACCCCTCTTTTTCTTCCAACACCTCCACATACATACTGCCATTCTTTCCATTTCCACCACGAAACAAACACACACACGAGCCGGCGCAAGAAATACGATGCTTATCAATATCGTTACGAGCAGCATGTAAAGCACCAGGTAATGCTTTATCTACTCTTGTTTTTGCGGTTTTGCGTGCAGTCTGCAACAATGCAAGACAACATGGAGAGCGATGGCAATCGGGGCGTTGCGTTGGCCTATTTGCATCAAGACAATACAAGTGTTCCCGCCCGGGTGCGACAGACGGTCGCTAATTGGCACACTGTGAGGAAGAAAAAAAAAAAAAAAAAAAAGAAAAAGGAAGGGGGGTCCATCTAACACGGGTGTGTCTGTGTGGCGGTGTAATGCAAAAACCATCTGAATGGAAGAGGTTTGGCATCACACACACACACACACACACACACAGTGCAAAACTCCCTTACTGCACTGTACAAATAGGTAATTACAGATAGGTAATTAGGGACGGGTGGTCGAAGTCTCAGCGCTCCTACATGCACCACACAAACGGGGAGAGGTTCGAATCCTCATTGACGAAGGCAATATATATATATATATATATATATATATATATATATATATATATATATATATATATATATATATATATATATATATATATATTCGTCCTATCTAACAAAAGGCAGTGGAAATCTACATTCAAACATTCTAATCGCCTTTTCAAGGTTACCAGATCATTAATTCAGAAAAGAATAATGAGAAAATTTCCATCATGGCTTGAGAACCCGACATATTATTCAGACATTAAACAGGTATTAAGGAACCTTGGAAATTATACAGCTCCGCTGGGGGAAGGTCGTCGATAAGACACAACACTTGGAAAAGTACAAACGTATTTGAATTATCAAGAATTATTTTTCTCGCTCCATTATCATCATCAGATCCTGCAATCACACGGAGGAGGGGGGAGGAGGAGGAGGAGGAATTTCATCCCGTGAATCAAATATCGTCTGTTTTTTATATATATTTTTTCCTCGTCATAAATACGTCATAAAATAAAGATTGTTAGAAAGTAATTGTTACCTCCGCTTATCACCGCCATCGTAGTGGACGTTCCAAAACTAATTTCCGAGACGTTTGCAGGAAGCTATACACTTTTTTTTTAAACTTTTCATTGTAGAAATCTGGGTTTTAAGGAAGAAGATGGAGACGTCTTAGAGAGGAGCATCAGTAACTCTGAACGTTAGAGGATTTAGGGAACGATCCAATCCCACAACCCCCGACATGACAGACAAGGTCGACCCGTCAGTCCTTGAGCGACATTTTACCTCGAAGTTCCACAGCTTCAAAGTCCTCACCTCACCACGGCCCTACCACCCTTCTGCTTTACCCTAACCCTGCTACTACTCCTTCCCCCAGCAGCAGCAGGAGCAGGCTTTCACCCCTGCCTGCCTACCTGCCTGCTTGCTTGCTTGCCTGCTTGCTTGCCTGCCACGCCCTACTGCCATCCTTCATCAAGCCCCCAGTAGCATAACCTGTGACATTTGTCGCCCGAGAGACGGAGGGAGGGAGGCTCCTGCGGGTGTTCACGTCTGATAAGATTAGTTTACTAGTGACGGCGACTGTGGTACAACTCCTTCTGCTGCTGCTGCTGCTGCTTCTCCTCCCGACACCAGACGCGTCGACCCACGTGAGGGAGGTGTGGAGGAGAGTCTGCCTCACTCCCAAGTCGTGAGGGGCTCCTTGCTGGATCGTTCCGTCCCGCCGCCCTGTCTCGTCTTGTTCAGTCCCGTCCACTCCCGCTCCGTCCTGCTGTACAGCTAAGCGCCCCGTCCTTGCCCATCACCAAGTCACAACAACCCCTTGCTCCGATGATCACCCATCCCCCCCCCCCTCCCCGTCATCCAATTTCCCCCATCCTGCCTCCTCATCATCACCCCCACCCCATCATCCAGTTACCAACCCCGCCCCACCATTCAGCCCCCTGCCTCGTAACCCCTCAACCCTTCCCCCCCCCCCTCCTCCAGCCCAACACTCATCCATCCTGCCCCCGTCAGTGAGTCAGCCCAGCCCGCCCCTGCCTTGCCTAGTCCCACGCTACATCCCAACAGGAGTTCTCCGCCCCGCCCTGCCCCGCCCCGCCCCGCTCTTGCTCCCCCCGCCGCCTTCCTCTCCAAGAGAACTTTTAGGGGAAAATACCGGGCGACTGGAGGTCCGGGATGAAGGAAACTACACCCGGGATATGCCGCGGGATTTCCTCGGGAGGGAAATACCAGCGGTTACGACAGAGATACAGTCCTTATGTAAAGCACACACACACACACACACACACACACACACACACACACACACACACACACACAAGGGGGGGAAGCAGAGGCGCTGATGCCACACATTGATCACATCACGCTGGGTTTCGAACTCGGGTCATTAACAAGGCATTCAAAAGGCCAGTGCAGGGCCAGAGTGGCCCGGCGGACGCTACGTTCCGCGCAGGGCTGATCTGGAGCCGCCACTACCCAGTCACCAACCACCACTTCCTCCACGTGGCTCTTCCACCACCACGTGGCGCCTCCACCACCAAACCACACGTGTCACGTCCATCAAACCACGTGGCACCCAACGAGGTGCCGGCACGTGAACTGCTCACCACAAAAGGGCGTCACGTACCTGGACAGCGAATGGTCCTTAGAAAGAAAATGGGATACACTAGGAAAAGAAATCAGGAATGGCGTCTTTGGATTACACTCTCGATGAAGACTGTGCCATCAGCAGGGAATAATGAAATAAAAGTAATGATCAGACCTAATGTAACATATAGTGTGTGTGTGTGTGTGTGTGTGTGTGTGTGTTCTAAGGGTCTCCCGTCCATGAAAATACAGCCCCCCCTATTCGGGGCTCCAACCCAGGAACCTTGAAACCCAAGGACAGTCATGATACGACACATCCACGCTGTCCAAAGCAACAGTTATTTACACGTACAAAAAGAAAGATGCTTATCTTATAATGTCTATTGGCATTATCTACGGCAAACACGTCGTCCTTGTTCTTCGAGTCCACATATCATATATATATATATATATATATATATATATATATATATATATATATATATATATATAGAGAGAGAGAGAGAGAGAGAGAGAGAGAGAGAGAGAGGCCACTAAATAAGTCGTGAGGGACAATTCTTGGGGTCCTGTTATAATACGACCACCACCACCACCACAAGTAAAACCTTGAGATACACAAACTGTGTTGGTCTCGCGAGAAGTTCCCCGTTTTCGCCGAATATCAACAGATCCATCAAAAAAAGGACAAAAAAAATCTTATGTATTTTAGTCTAAACAAAAAAAAATCTATTTTTCATTGATTTGATGTGATTCAATTTTTCCTAACTTTCTTCCGTTGTTTTTTTTATCTCAAGTTATTCTATATCCACTGTAAGCGTCTTCTTTATCATTATCATTATCATTACCATTATCATTATTATTGGTATTATCATTATCAACCTAAATAGTATAAATACGGTGATGTTAAAACCTCCTGCCACTGATTCATGTAAATGGGCCAGCACATATCAGAGCGATGGCAGTCGTGAGCAGAGGCCCTAATTGGTCGACGACGACGCAATGACGAAACGGACGCGCGATGTCCAAATTTGTCGGCACCATGACGTCACTTGACCAACAATGCCCTAGATTGGTCGACAGTGCAATGACGTCCCTTGAATGACGTCACTTGCCGGGGCAATGCTTCTAATTGGTTGACTGCACGACGACTCCGCTGCCACAGCCCTGTGATTGGCTCATCAAACCCACACTATCAGTCGGTGTCGTGTCCGCAGACGACCGTTTTAAGAATAACACGTAAATCTCTACTTTCTTAAGCCGTTAGCGATTTTTTTTTCTTTTAGTTTCATCTCTAAAGGAAGTCAAAATATGTATGAATTAATTCCGAAGCTTCACGTAATCAACGGAGACGTGAAAAGCTTGTTTCGTTCAACCCTCCTCCCCCTCCGCGTATGACCAGATGGGTACCATAGTACCAATACATGTCCGCCATGGTATACCATGACGGGGCCGACGCCATGGTGCCATCATGGCGACGCTATGGCACCCTCAAAAAAAGAAAAATCTACAGTACTCTTTTTCTTTCGTTCCGCCACCTTCAACCACACATATAACTTTATCATTATCATTATTATTATTATTATTATAATCATCATTAGTATTATCATTAACATTATTATTATCATAATTATCATTATTATCATTTTCATCATTATCTTTATTATCATCATTATTATCAACACCACAGATGTGTGATGCTGCGCCCCAGACGACTTCGAATCTTTACCCTGGACGTCACAAATCTACACCAGTAACAGCAGGAGGAGCGGCAGCAGGAGGAGGAGGAGGAGGAGCGGCAGCAGCAGCAAAAGGAGGAGGAGGAGTGCGCGGGGAAGGAGGAGGAGGAAGAGGAGGGAGAGGAGGAGGAGGGAGGGAAGGCGCTCGACCAGCCAGCAGACCGACCCCTGGGTCTTTGCAACAACAATAAAAGTACTAGACAATTATATAAGCCATTAGCGCGGACAGCCGGAGCCAGGGCGGGGTAATGTGACCCCCCCCCCCCACACAACACAGTGATCCAGGAATCCCACACACACACACACACACACACACACATACTCCTCGTCTCAGGTTACAATGTCTAATGTGCCGAAGACATACCGCGTCGCCCGTATATAATAGCGATCCTCCTCCAGTGGGTGTTGGCACACTGATTACGATTACCATCACGACAACGAAGCTAAAGACTATCGTGGCATCGGCGGTGTTATAGATAACAAGGACGATAACAACAGGATGGGGAAAAATAGCCGATGAGTATACGAGAGAGAGAGAGAGAGAGAGAGAGAGAGAGAGAGAGAGAGAGAGAGAGAGAGAGAGAGAGAGAGAGAGAGGCTGCTATCGTGAACACAGCAGGCTTAAAGCGAGGAAGGGGGAAATTCAAAGAGTTTGATGATAGGGTAAATTAACAGCTTCTTTTTTTCCCCCTCCTCTCTATCATGGCTACCCCGGGTATTGTAGGGGAGGGGGTAAGTGTATTTTACAGGTCCTGCTAAATGCTCTGCTGACGCTGGGTGTTGAGGGGGACTCGAGAGCGAACGAGGAGGAGGAGGAGGAGGAGCCACCATCATCATCGTTGTCTACCCCACCACCAGCAGCACCAGCAGCTATACAACCAACCAAACCCACCCAACCCCACCCTAGCCGCTGGGGTCAGGACAGTCGCAACCCACGCTACACCCCATCACGGGTCTGACCCGTACTTGCTCCGGGATGAAGAATGTCGACCGTTGTGCCTCCCCGTCGGGTGATGGCCTTATGCCCGCGAAGACGACCAAGTGAGCAAGGGAGAAGAGGGGTATCATAATCTCCTTTTCATTACCCCCTTCAGCACATTAAATAATCCGAGCCATGGGTCTTGTTGTTTCTCCTCCTCCTCGTCCTCCTCCTCGTCTGCCTCGCAGGACCTACACCCAACAGGGAGCTTCAAGAGGAGAGCGTCCCCCTGAAAGCAACGGCACGAACACCCTCTGAAAAAGCCCCGTAATACCACAGTGGAAAGCAAAAATGGGAGGAGGGTCCGGACGCGAAAAATGTCGCCCTCCAAGTGTGGCGTGGGGTGTGTGTGCGTGCGTGTGTGTGTGTGTGAAGGAGAGAGAGAGAGAGAGAGAGAGAGAGAGAGAGAGAGAGAGAGAGAGAGAGAGAGAGAGAGAGAGAGAGAGAGAGAGAGAGGAGAGCCGGGAGGCTGTCATGATATACAGTTGCCCCCCTACAGCGCCGGCCTGGCTGTGGGAAGCTGCTGGGTAGAGTGAGACTCCTTGCCAGATGTGGACCACGGTGGATGCCTCCGCCAGCCACCACCACCCATCACCACCACTACTATCACCACCACCACCATCGCTTAGAGCCACCATCACCAACATCATGATTATCATCACCCCCTCATCATAACCGCTACCATCAACACAACTACCAACATCACCAACATCACTAGACACTACCAGCACCATCACCACCACCACATCGTCACTACCATCACCAATAAGTGGCACAATCGCACCACTACCGCCACCTTCACCGATCCACCCATCACCACTCTCACACCACCCCCATTACCACTTACAGAGAGACATCACCCAAACTACTGTGCCCACTGATAACAGTTAACACTTAACCACACCAAACGATACGACACACTTGTACAGCGTCATTAATCCAACGCCACTCTCACCAAATTACAACTTAACTGAGCACGATTCTCACCATACCAAGTACAGGAGAGAGAGAGAGAGAGAGAGAGAGAGAGAGAGAGAGAGAGAGAGAGAGAGAGAGAGAGAGAGAGAGAGAAGGGTCGGGGGGGGATGTTTGGGAGGGGTGGAAGACATAGGGAAGAGGGTCAGGCGGAGGAGGCAGCAGAGGAGGAGGAGGCAGCAGAGGAAGAGGAGGAGGAGGAGGAGGGAGAGGCCGTGAACTTTGATGAGGCAATATAGAATGGAAGGGTGCGGTAGAGATAGGGGACCATGTGGAGAGAGAGAGAGAGAGAGAGAGAGAGAGAGAGAGAGAGAGAGAGAGAGAGAGAGAGAGAGAGAGAGAGAGAGAATACGTGCGTGGGATAACCCGGCAAAAGAGAAGGGACCGGATGATCTACGACGAGGTTATCTATTGCAGGGGGAAGTCGTAGTAACCTACATTCCCAATCCATATAGATGGAGAGGGGATGGTTAGGCAGAGGGAGAAACAAAATAGTGAAGCAGGGCCGGAGGATTAGGAGGGGAGGAGGAGGAGGAGGAAGAGTAGATGGAGGAGGGAGAGAGACTCCGGAGGAGGAGGAGGAGGAAGAAGAGGAGGAGGGGAAGGGGGAGAGACGCCAAAGGGGGGGGGGAGGAGGAGGAAGAGGAGGAAGGAAAGGGGCAGAGACGCCAAAGGGGGGGGGGAGGAGGAGGAAGAGGAACGTGAAAGAGGATGGGAGTTTTCGAAAAAAAGTAAGGGAAAGAGGAGAAGAATTTCCATGTTCTAAGACTGCTGTATACAGAACCAGTTATATCATTTGCGTTCTTGTACGTGGAACAAACTCCATCATCATAACACCTGATGATGAAACCATGTATGAGGAGATTATTCGTGATATCAAGTGTGCTGTTTAGTAACACGTGAAGAAGCAATTCCATGACTCACTCAATAACAGAAAAGTTTGAAGTGAACATTACAGTTATATTACTCACAAGAAAAGTTCATAGTAATTATCACATTTATGTTACAACACTTTTGCCTTGTGGTGTCTGTCTGTCTGTCTGTCTGTCTGTCTGTCTGTCTGTCTGTGCAAAGTCGGGCCCTAAACCTGTCTACCTCAGCAAGTGCAGACGTCTCCTTTCGACAGGGTAAACTTTATCATGACCCAGCGATGAATAACAATTTCAATCCTTATTTTCAATTCCCCCCTGCCTGCCTTTCTTTATTCCCCGGTATGACACTTTACCAGAGGGGTGGCAGCTGCCGCCTTGCGTCACTTGGCACCCAGCTGGTCGAGAATTGGACTGCCAGGCGCACGAACAATGACTCCCGCTCACGGACGAAACGATTTCTCAAAGACCCCCTGCCCACCCCCCGTGTATTATGGCCAGGGTATCCAGGGATGCACGTGATTAGATAGGCCTCGGTAAAGGGTTCCACACGCGCGTGCACGTGTGTGTGTGTGTGTGTGTGTGTGTGTGTGTGTGTGTGTGTGTGTGTGTGTGTGTGTGTGTGTGTACATCCTTTTTACCATATACGATCCTACCCTTTTATTCATAATTTCTATGAGGGTATAAGAGCACTGGTATCCTTTTCTCGACATAAAACGAGAATAAAACATTCAAATTGCACACACACACACACACACACACACATATATATATATATATATATATATATATATATATATATATATATATATATATATATATATATATATATATGTTTTTTTCCCTCCATCTCCTTTTGGCATTTTCCCAGAAGGGAGTAATTTGTTTAGCTAAGTCTTCACAGAACGTTTCTCAAGTCTAAACTTGATTACAAAAAACTCACAAACTCCCGACCCCTAGCCTTAACATTGTCCGAATCAGTTAGAAGATAAAGAAATAAAAAAGTACGAGACCCTTACACTCTTAGAAGTTTACAAAAAAAAAGGAGGGATTTTGCTTATATTAACGAAAAGTAAAACCCGGTTTTCCCGTTCTATAACATTATTGTTAATCATTATCAAGAAGAGAGAGAGAGAGAGAGAGAGAGAGAGAGAGAGAGAGAGAGAGAGAGAGAGAGAGAGAGAGAGAGAGAGAGAGAGAGAGAGAGGCAAGGGAAAGTCCATAAGAAAAAAGTAAATAAAGCAGGGAAAAAAAAGGACATCGGAAGGGGAGAACAAGAGGATAAGGGAGAGAGAGAGAGAGAGAGAGAGAGAGAGAGAGAGAGAGAGAGAGAGAGAGAGAGAGAGAGAGAGAGAGAGAGAGAGAAACACCATGTAACTCCCTGCAGAACCAAGTCAGACCCTATGGAGCCACATTAAACCCTGTAAGAACCACGTCAGAACACGAGCCACTGTTTACTACAGGCAGACCCAGCACCACAGAGGAACAAGTTACAGTACCTGCTTCAGTCACCAGGGAAACAAAAAGGGAAGACCTAGCTAAGGGGAAGGGGGGGGGGGGCAGGAGGAAAACCTAGCTAAGGGGAAGGGGGGGGCAGGAGGAAAACCTAGCTAAGGGGAAGGGGGAAGACCTAACGATGGGTAAGGGGTAGACCAAAGCAGGGGGTTTAGGTAAAGGGAGACTACGTTAAGCAAAGGGTATAAGGAGTGACCTGGGTGGGGATGAGAGGAAAGGGGAAGGGGGAAGGTCTAAGTAATGTGGTAAAGTGTACACCTGGATAAGGGCATGGGGAAAGGGGGGAAGACAAGAGTAAGGTTGGAAGGGGGTGGTGGTGGTAAAGAGTAGACCTGGGTAGGGGTAAGGGAGTGAGGAGAGGGAGGAGGAGAAAGAGGAGGAGTGATGAGTGAGGAGGGAGTGAGGAAGAGGAGGGAGGAATCGTGAACAACGCAGCGCAAGGAAGCGTGAGAGACAAAGCTCCCCCTGTCAAAAGCACCTAACTAAGTTTACAGGGCGACGCAAATGGGCTAAGGAACACGCTAGCCCGAAATTAGGGGCTAATCTAGACATGGAATGGACGCTGCTGGGAAATGCCAGCCGGGAAGCGGGTGGGAATATATATATATATATATATATATATATATATATATATATATATATATATATATATATATATATATATATATATACTGATTAAGCACTACTGAGCATGACGACACGACCCTATTTGCGACGGTACTGACCACTGAACACGACACTTACTACGACCCTCGAAGAAGGAAGACGCGACCCTTTAACCATGGTCGAACTACCTGTTGGGGGTATATATGGTGGCCTGGTCATCTTTGACCAGAACTCCGATGGGTCAAAGGCCAGGGGCCTCATGACCCTCTAATGGGTCGTGCTCAAGGGGGTTAACCAAACTGAGAATATGTCCGTCATGGAGGAGCGCTGGTTGGTGGTCGACAACCACCTCCATAGTTGGTTACAATGTGAGTGAATGAGAGAAAAGGAAAATAAGATTTCTGCACTTCTAATAGCTTGAGGTATGGAAGGGATTCGGGATTAATGAGCCCCAGCAGCTGATAGCCATTAAATCCACAATCTTCAGCAGCTGATAGCCATGAAATCCTCAATCCTCAGCAGCTGATAGCCATGAAATCCTCAATCCCCAGCAGCTGATAACCATTAAATCCACAATCTTCAGCAGCTGGTAGACTCACTAAATCCACCAGCACTGGCAACTGATAGCCATTAAATCCAATAAATTTCAGCGCATATAACAGCCGTTCAGGTCAGCAGTTTTAATACCTATCAAATCCACAACTAAAGATTTGTCCCATGTCCAAAAGAAAGTAAAGAAAGAAAAAGAGCAAAATCTCTGTAATTTAATTCAAAACAATGTACAAAGAAAACGAACACAGTTAACAACCCGATACGCTGGTTGATGAGCGATATGCTTCCGTGGGGGTTTAGGCCAATCATTAAGCGAAACCACCGCGACCCCTAACGAGGTGGTTGGTGGCGTTAAGTGCTACTCACCGGGAAAGGACGAATGGGACGTAACTCGTAGTATTCCCGCAGTTAAGTGACGCAGGGGGGGGGGGGGGGAAGCAATGCCCACCCTTCTCGCGTGTCGATCAATAACAGTAATTACATAATAACGCACGCAATTTTGGGCCCGACCTGTGTATGTTCTAAAAGTGTGGTCAATACGCTTTAATATTGCATTCTGTGTCGTTACGACGGCACCAACTATACGACACTACGGGAGGGCTGTGGCGGTAGAGGCAAAGGCCATATGGGTGCAGAAGGCCAGCAGTGATCATGCTGCTGAGGTGAGAATGTAAAATGCCCTGTAGGCAGACGAAGGTGAGAACTGCCATTTTATCACGAAATGTCATGGGGGAAAAGTTCCCTCCTCACCACCTCTTTCTTTGTCTGTCTGTCTCTCTGTCTGTCTTTCTGTCTGTCTCATCTTTCATTATCAAGGTCCGTCTGTCTGTTTGTCTCTGTGAGCATGCAGGTATATACGTGTGTGTGTGTGTGTCAGTTGTGTTCAGGTCTTCCTGTATGTGCTTAACGTGCGCTTACGAACAAAAGAAGATTATAATGGCTTTTGCTTAACACATGGGCAAAAGTCCGCCACTTGCATAATGATAAGACACGAGGGTCATCACAGAGTTTATGAGAAAGCAACAGATATATTTCACCAGCTACTGGGCGGAAATGATAATTGCTTTTGCTCACCTACCAGCGCCCAAAGGTCCGCCGCTCGCATACGAAATGAGGACGAATTCCAGCCCCAAGGTTTATAGATAAAGCAACAGGGATATGTCCCACTTGGCTAATGTGACGAGCGGTTAGAACCGTGCCCCTCATACCGCAAGAGAGGTGGTCTACGTCAGTTGGGTGTTGAGGACACCCGTTGCACTTGGCTCCGTTCCCTTCATACTCTCCTTCCATCACTCTTCCATCCCAACTGCTCTTACTCCATTCGCCGTCTGTCCCGACTGTCATCTATCGGCGTCCCAGGAACACAAGGGAGGGTACTGCCCATTCTGGGTTGTCCACGAAAAGGCAATCCACCAATCTGGATGCTCTATCCCAGAATCTACATCCAACTGCGTCCGCATCAGCATCCCACACAACTCCACCTCGAAGTCATACTCAGAGGGTGAGATTGGCTCCTCCCTCCTCCTCCTCCTCCTCCTCCCTCCTCCCAGTCCTTTTTCTCCTCCTTCCCTCGTCATCCTGCCAGCTCACATCCCTCACTTGTCCCCTCGGACAAGAGTTATCTCTGAGGGACGGACGAACGCAGTTGCCAGGGCGCTCTAGCACAATTACACGAGTTATGGGGAGAAGTAAGGAAGGACTGTGGGAGGGAAATGAACTAAGTGCTGCGGAGGAGGAGGAAGGGTGCATGCTGAGGGGGAGGGCTGGAGAACTGTGGGGAGGGAGGGGACGTGAACACCACTGAAACTGAAGCTATTACCGCAGTCTACTTTCTCAGTTAGGGAAGCTATGGCGCTGGGGAGTTGATGGTGGAGCTGGGAGAGGGAAAGAACTTTGATGGAGAGCGTAATTACGAGACTCTGTGTGTATGTGTGTGTGTGTGTGTGTCTGTGTGTCTGTGTGTGTGTGAGAGAGAGAGAGAGAGAGAGAGAGAGAGAGAGAGAGAGAGAGAGAGAGAGAGAGAGAGAGAGAGAGAGAGAGAGAGAGAGAGAGAGAGAGATTCTCCCCGCATGGCTGTATAGGCAGGAGAAGGGGGTGCGTGGAGTAGCTAATTACGTACGAGTACCTATGACGAGATTTTCGCATTCTGGCTATATTTAAGGGCTAGCGCGTGGCGCTCAACGCATGGGGAGAGGGGTAACATTCCGAAATCAAATGTGTGGGTAATGTAAGCGGGTGGAATGTCCTCAGATAGGAGGGAGGGAGTGAATGTGAATGGACATAGAAGACAATGAGATTGGGGTGGGGTGAGGGGAGAAAGATGGGGAGACGAATAGGGTACAAGAAGGAAGACAGTTGAAGGAATGAGGTATGGGGGAGAAAGACAAAGGAGATGGAATGAAAGAGTATGAGGAGGAAGACAGTAGAAAGGGATGGGGTATGGGGAGGAATAGAGAGTGACAAAGGGTGGGGATGATGGGAGGAAGACACCGAAAAGAGAAGCGAAAAGGGAGGCGAAGACATGGGAAAGCACGAGAGTGGGTGTAGGGGGGAAATATTAGACACGAAGACAGTGAGATAAAGAGATATAGCACAGAAGACTGAGGGACGATATGAGAGAGAGAGAGAGAGAGAGAGAGAGAGAGAGAGAGAGAGAGAGAGAGAGAGAGAGAGAGAGAGAGAGAGAGAGCTAAAGGTCACACTTTTGTCTCTCACGGCCATGTGAGTAATACATTAATCTCTCTCTGTCTCTCTCACACTCTCTCTCCCTCTTCGTCAGCACGTAACTCTCTCGGTTAGTTTTTCGTAACTCTAGATTTCCCTGCGGTGCGAGGTAGGCGATAACCCTGTTTTTTGTTTTGTTTTCTCTTGTGCTAAAATCTTGTGAGTAAATCAATTTTATAGACTCATTGCCACCTAAGGTTGTAGAACTGGTGGTGGATGGGGTGTTGGTGGTAGCTGTGGTGGTTATTGTGGTGGTAGTGATTGTGGTGGCGGTAGGGGGATCTCTCTCTCTCTCTCTCTCTCTCTCTCTCTCTCTCTCTCTCTCTCTCTCTCTCTCTCTCCTTCCACTGACCTTACCTTTGAACTTCACTCTGACCTCTTTTTGGGTGTGGCCAATAACGTTCTCTCTACTCCTGTGACCTCTAACATACTGGCTACACACACACACACACACACACACACACACACACACACACACACACACACACACACACTAAGGCTACACCCCCGCCTCTACACCCCTGCAACACTGTCCGCAGACAGCGTCTCCTAGATCACCCCATGCATGTTGGATTCTCTCTCTCTCTCTCTCTCTCTCTCTCTCTCTCTCTCTCTCTCTCTCTCTCTCTCTCTCTCTCTCGAGGGGGGGGGGGGGGGGGAGGCAGAAGAACCTTATCTCACCTGTTGGGTCACCACCTTCGAATCCCTAAAACAGACATTCTTCTTCTCCTGGTGCTCATGCATAGCCCCCCCTCCCTTTTTTTTTAAATTCTTCTTTAAACGACAGACAACAGCAGGCCTTGAAGTAAAGGGACAGAAGATGGCCACTTTTTCTACCCGCTGTTAGTGTGTCTTTTATTTCTTTCTTTTAACCTCATCACTATTATTCTTTTTCGTCGCCCTAGCGGTGTGGTCAAACGGTAACACAAGGGTTGGACATGGGAACGCAACATTAACACCCCAGAAACACAAGAAGGAAGGAAGGGGTTACGATTCTGGGGAATCATGGCCCCATGACCGGAAAGGACTGACACTAAGGGGAAAACGAGAACAGAAAACGGTCATGAGCCACAAAAAAAGGAGAAAAATATGAAGAAGAGGTTGACCACCAACATGGGCAAGGGTTGCAGGTCTTCCTAGTTCTCAAGGGGTCAAAGTTATCCCAACAGAAAACGTTCATTTCCTTCGGGTAGTTTCTTTTCACGATGAAGTTTTGATACGTGACGCATAGACGTAGGTATTACACGTGTATACGTATTTGCGCACTTATCATTTAAACGTACGTGTTAAACGTTAAGAAAAACGCATCTAAAATTTAAACGTACGTGTTAAATGCTAAGAAATACGTATCTAAAATTTAGACGTACGTGTTAAACGCTTAGAAATACGTCTTTAAAATTCAGACGTACGTATTAAAAGCTGAGACGTTTAGACGTATGTATCTAAATTCTAGACGCACGTATTTAAAACTAAGACATACGTATCTGAAATTCAGACAACGTACCTACATTTCTGACTCGCTTTACTTGAAGTTTAAAACGTACGTATTTGAGCGAAGACTCAAGGACGATCTTACGACGCTTTCAAGAGTAGTGCGTCATTTACATTTACAGTAAATGAACTGAGGGTTAAGCTCAATTTCTGGTATGGTAAATGATTTACATGAAGCTTAACCTTATACGGTTTCCGGCGATACTGAGGCAATTTCAAGTTGGTATGGCTAACAAGCAGCGAGTCTGATCAAGAAAAAAAAGTTACGAGTAAACTTATGACATAAAGCACACAGTGCCACATCTAATTCACTTTTCTTAGATTTTTCTAACTTATAACAAATTTCAGAGTTAAAGTCACACAATGTTTGAATATACAATTGATCCTGGTTTAAGTTCGTGCCTGGGGTTTAAAGTTTTTAAAAGCCATGCCATTATACCTATGACAAACGATCGTACCGTCGTGTTCATGGATCGTACCGTCGTGCTCAAAGTGATCGTACCGTCGCGCTAAACTACAGCACCGCTGCGTTCAACGGTCCTCCGTCGTGTGTGAGGATCGTACGACCGCGCTCAAGAAACGTACTGTCGGATCGCTAGCTGCTGAAGGCTACGACCGTCGTGCTCATGGATCGTACCGCCGTGCCCCCAATGTCGCACCGTCGTCCCCAAGGATCGTACCGTCGTACCACGGATCGCACCATCGCGCCCAAGGGTACAGAAGTCCCCAGCTACGTACTGGTCACTACATAAAAAATAAACTCTCCGGTTATCTCCAATCATGAATGAAAATACAGCCCAGCTGTAGCCTGAAGTTCAGCAACGTATTTATCAAACCTGTATTCTATGTATTCTAAGGTCTAATTAGGAAGGTGTTCACTTATCAAACGGCCAATCTCCCTTTATCAGGATATCAGGAGAGGAATATAAACTACAGAATTATTTTAATTAGAATATACAGGACAGACATTAACACCATCAGACGCAGGTAAAAAAGGGGCAAGTTGTGGAAGAAATGGGTGGCGCTACAGTCACCAGGAGGGGCAACTGGGTAAAAATTTCATGCCAATCACTTCACGAAATTCTGAAAATATATGAAACCTACCTTATCGTTTCTAAATCTAAAATAGTTATCATTTCTAAATCTAACATCCTCGCCATTTCTGTGTAATTATGAAAATTTATCGTAAAAAAAAGAGGTTGTGTTTTTGTATAGGTGGCTCCGCCACCACTCAGATAATGTCATGATTGCAAGCGCTGTTTTTGCGTGGAAGATTCTGGTCCAGGCAAATGGAGAGGGGAAGGGGAGAGAGGAGATATATGTAACTCAAAAAAAAAACCCGGGAGATCCAAGAGATCACCTTATATATAAAAATGATCTAAGGGAAACAGTCATGTTGCCAAATGGAACGTGTTTCAGTGATCATTTCACAGGGGCTCTAACACCCCAATCACATGAATTAGAATTCTCAACTTCCCTTATTGATCACATATTATCGTATCTCACATAACATACAGGGGTGCAGATGATAAACCAACTTATGATCAGCATGTAATTGATTAAACAGTTAAGAGTGATATAGGCTAGAGCACCAACCAGGATTAGAATGAGATAAACCAACTTATGATTATCATGAAATTAGTTAAACAAGTGAAGAATGATACAGGCGAGCGCGCCAACCACGATTAAAATGAGGACACTGTAGACAATGCAATAACCCCATCAACACAACACAAGAAGTGATAATACACTAAATACTAATGATAAAAGTGATAACAATAACTATAATAAATTATAATAATGACAATAACAATAACGATGATAATCCAAGTAACAAAATCAAATATGAACAAACACGAAGATGAAAAACAATGTAAGTATCATTGTCATTATTACTATTAAATATTGTTACCCATTTACGTACTGTTAACAAATACAATCATTCGTTATGGTTATCATTATCATTTTTACAGCATTATTATTATTATTAATAACATTAATAAGAATACCGATACGATTGAACTTCAGAGGTAATAAGAGAAAGGCCAAGTTTGGTAAGTCGAAGGCAAGAGACACTCACATATATATATATAAGCATCTGGTTCTAAGTGGTTATTACTAACAGGATTGACTACTACAATCAGAACATCACACGCAGGACGAGACTTTAATAAGAATCATCGACGAAACAATGCTGGGGCAAAGAGAAGGGTGCTTTCATCTTGAGACTCAAAGAAGAGAAAAATGATCCGATTCCTTCACTGAGGCTTAAAATGAATCTTCCGGGACAAATACGTTAAACTTGAGATCAAGGAGGACATTTGTTGTACCCTCTATACACACGTATAAGGATAGTGTTTGGCTCCGGGGTTTATTTAGCGAGATTTAGTGTTACAAGCGACGACCTTTGGAGTTCTGGAGGGTGAGGTGCTGCACCTCACCCTCCTCAGCGTATACTGGTCACGCCCCTGCAGCTGCATCTGCCTTCATGAAATTGCACAAAAAAGGCAATAATGATACCAATTTTCCAGAAGAACTTCTTCAGTGGTATAATATATATATATATATATATATATATATATATATATATATATATATATATATATATATATATATATATATATATCCTGCATGTGTGGGTGTGTATACATATGAGTGTCTCTCGGTGTTAATGTGTTTTTCAGGTGTCCGCACACAGGAAATGTCCTCGATGGAGATATAAATCTCCACCCTTGTCCCCTACACAGAAGCCATGCCGAGCTGCTTTATCGCCAGCCGAGCGATTGTATAGTAACAGTAGCGCTGTACTTAACATTCCGACCGATGTGTATCGTTCCATTATATAACCAATTATTTCCTTAATGACGAACTCCTAAAATCCCTTATTTTCCAGTTGGCACATAAAAAGCACCTTCTTCATTACGTCCTCTTCGTCCTCTGGAAACTATGAGGTGTATCAGTCCGCGAGAAATTGATGGTTAAGGAAGCCGTTGTTGCTTAATGAGTACGAAGTGTTTCTGAAACGGTATAACACTCGAAAATGCTTTACCTACAAGTAATATATGTTTATTTTATTGCCGGGCATCTGTGTCTCCCATCAGCTCAGCAGGGCAGCTGTAAAACGGGAGTTAATACGAATATTGTGGTAAGGGAAGTATGAAACAAGGAGCTGCCCTGGGTCCCTCTCTGTTTTAATTCCACCCGCGTGAGAGAGAGGCAGGCTCACAGCTTCGCCAATCTGACCGTGTCATACACGTTGGCTCAGCAAGGTTAAGCTGACGACGTGTTTGTTAAGCTTAGTGAAGGTGAAAGAAGGATGAGCTAAGGCGTGTCGGAGGCCTGTGGTATAGATAAGAACTGTAATGACCGATGGCTTCGGTAACCTCTTGTCGATAATGGCTAAAAAGAAAACTTAACTGTCATACATCTGTCAAGGGATCCATGATTTCATGGTGCTCTTGCCACTTACCACTAAAACTAACTGCTACTACTACTACTACTAGTACTACTACTACTACTACTACTAATGATAGTAAAGTTAATGGTACTGTTAATAATACTAATGACAGCGATAATAATAACAATAATTATAACACCATAAAACGAGGAAAAATCAAGCAATATCGAGAAGAAAGGGAAGATCAAGTAAAGAGAGCAATGATCAGAACAAAGAGACAAATGATAACACGAAGTAAAAAAAAAAAAACGTTGATGGGGAGACGTCAAAGCATAGAAATAGGAGAAATAATATGGATGGAAGACAAAGATGAAAATGGGTAAAAGGAAGAGTTTAAAAAAGAAAAAAAAAGGAGGAGGACGAGGGGGAAGCTGAGGAAAAAAGGAAATATCTAAAACTAAGAAGAAAAAGAAGAGAGAGAGAGATGATAAGGAAGGAGGAGAAGGAGCAGGGCAAGAAAACTGTCCCTCTCCTGCACACTAAGCCTCTTGCGTACTCTCGCCGCGGCAATACAACACACACAAGAACCAAGCAGGATCTCCTGTGCCTTTCTCTCCTCCTCCCCAAGACCAAAGGTGGGCAACGGGACCAGCGACGGCCCTGCCGGAGGTGATCACCAAAAGGCCAAACGGAGATAGTCTTTGGGCCAAAGGTTTGGCCAGTGTGTGTGTGTGTGTGTGTATACATATATGCCAGAAGGCGTATCCTTGAAAATCTGAGGGTGGGTGGGTGGCACCGCATGGGGAAGTTGATCTGTAAATGTCAATGGTCTATTGGGGGAGTCGTGGCTAAATAGCGCAGATATAAGGGTGACCCTTCAACTCAGGGTTGGGCCCCCCTGAGCTTTCTAGATCTGACTTATCTTGGGCGTCGGCAGGTCCCTCAACATCGTGGGCATTAGGGGTAACCCTTTTAACTCGGGGCTGGCCCTAAGCGTTCTCGTTCTCTTACGTGTCTCTCTGGGCGTCGGCCGATCCCTGAAATATCGCAGATATAAGGGTAACCCTTCACATTATGCTGGCCCTGAGCGATCTCTAAGGTTATCTTGGGCGTCGGCCGATCCCTAAACATCGCTGGCATTTGCTTATCTTTATGCATCGCTACCAGAAGGGCAGCAGTCCCTCTCTGTACATATTACTAACATAAATCAGTACCTAAGTAACACTAGAACACAGTAATTCCTCTCTATATATATCGATGGCCTTTCGTTATCTCTAATCATCATTATGACGGTGCAACAATCTCTACGCACGAACCCTTGGCCATCCCTACATGCTAGTAATACAGGGCAGCCTCTATGCATCGTTGGCACATGCCTGTTTCCAGCGAAGGGTGTCCCTTACAATACACCACAAGCGGAGGGCAGGCTCGTTACATCGCATGCAACGTGGTTATTTCTGGTTATCACGAGAGAAATGTAATCTATACACCATCATTCAGTCTCACACTTGCAAGTGCGTTTTAAAATCCCCGTTCCTAAGGCCACTCTGTCAATTCTATATCCCTCTCTCTTTCTCGCAGGTTTACGTTCAGAAAATGCAACCGTTAGAAATGGTAAAAGACCTTCTCAAATTGTTGCCATGGAAATGTTCAGGGTAAAGTACAATCATTCCTCGCCGCTTAGGCATCCTCTCGGGCGATATCTAGAAATACTCCATAATTTCCAGCGATAGGTACGAGTGTCTGTCAGACTATGAGCCTTCCTCCATCAATGCTTATATGCTCTCGAAGAAACATCAACGTGAGGGCCTTGCACCCCCGACTTTACCTATCTGGACACGCCTTAAGAACCAACTGATGATACCCTACTGCAGGAGAGGATCTATTCCTGAACGACACTGAGCACAGGGCTTCCTTTACGCACTAACAAATGACAGATCTTGACTTCTAACAACTTCGTACGATCATACGAGCGGAGGTGATGTTGTGAGGTGATTTCTTCCGATTTTGAGACTCTCTTGCTTGAATTTCAGCTACTGTCAAATCGTAGGACCTCAGAACTAATCGAAGGACTTTAATGACAAATGGAACTTAAAGTCTATGACAGTATGCTCCAGGCTAAGGCACAGCAGGAGGCATGCCAACCTGCTGGCTAGCTGGTGCCAGCAGTCCATTCAGTAACACGAAGGTGATGGAGAAAGACGGACACGACGCTGACGAAGAATTGTCGAGTGGGACAGACTGGAGACCGAAGATAGTGAGCCAAGAACCACATACGAACAAGAAGGAATCTAAACCATTCCATATAAGCTGCTGCTTCCTCTTGCAGTGCCAATACGTCCGACCCAAGAGTTAATTACTCTCTTTTCATCGTGTAAGGAAAATTCACACCAAATGCTAGGCACGTATGACGATTATTTACGAATGTACAACCACAGTCTAAGCAATTGATAAATATGTCTATAAGAATTTATGAATCAACTCTGGTATCTGTTATAATTGGTAGGAGACAGAGAGATAGATAGATAGATAGATAGATAGAGAGATAGATAGATAGATAGACAGAGAGAGAGAGAGAGAGAGAGAGAGAGAGAGAGAGAGAGAGAGAGAGAGAGAGAGAGAGAGAAGTGCGCAGCAGACACTGATCCGCGGACAGAATCAGTGCGCAACAGACACTGACTCACGGTCAAAATAGTGCGCAATGGGCTCTGTTTCTCTGGAGATCGAAGCGTTCGTTACCTCCACGGGATTATGAACCTGGGTGACCTGAGACGAAGACGAGACAGGGTTGTCCCCCATGTCACGCTCAAGTTCTTCTCTGTCAATGATGTCGAAGACTTGCTACATGTTCTTTTTTTTTTTCTCCCTGCCTGATTAAGGGCAGATCTTGCCAGTTCACTTGGCAGCTGGGATGGTTGACCAATCCTGAACTGTATGTGGATTACTGTAATAAAGGTGTCATATATATATATATATATATATATATATATATATATATATATATATATATATATATATATATATATATATATATATATATATATATATATATAAACCCAGGACCCATTCCTAGGTGATCTTGAGGCTCCCGCTCCTTCAAAGGTGCGCTACACTCTGTAGCAGGGACAGGATAAAATCCTTTGAAGCCAAAACTTCTTCGACGAGACTGTATAACTTTTCTTGGCATGATACAGCCTGTCTGTCTCTCTGTCTCTGTCTGTCTGTCTCTGCCTCTCTCTCTCTCTCTCTCTCTCTCTCTCTCTCTCTCTCTCTCTCTCTCTCTCTCTCTCTCTCTCTCTCTCTCTCTCTCTATCACGAGTGCATTCTTCCCGCGAAGGTATTCCAGCGGAGTGTGCAACCACCTCACGCCCGCAACACGTCCAGCCGGGGTCGCCAGCAGCGTAAGGATGCGTGAGCGACGATTCGCTCTCACGAATGCCGCCACCGGCCAGACGAACTTAAATCAGCGGTGATATGCTGATCACCACGACTGTAAACATTCGTTGTACCACTCTCTCTCTCTCTCTCTCTCTCTCTCTCTCTCTCTCTCTCTCTCTCTCTCTCACATATACACACACACACGCACGAAAGATTCATTGCAACTGGGCGTTGATTAACGTCTGCCAATAGGCGATTTTTTTCTTTTTTTTTAAATGTTGATATAGCTCTCCCTAAACGAGACTCTGTGGCGTTTTCTTCTTTTTTTTTTCAGATGACTGTTGGCTGATGACTTTCGTAGTCCCCTCGTTACGGCTTCCCACGAACAGACGAACGAACAGATAGGTATATATATGGGGGAGAGAGAGAGAGAGAGAGAGAGAGAGAGAGAGAGAGAGAGAGAGAGAGAGAGAGAGAGGATTTGGATACCTATTAATCACTTTATGAGACCCGACGGCGATCATGTTCCTTCCCCCCACCCCAACCTTTCCTCACGCATCATCTGTGCCAACGCACGTCAGTCCCCGTATATCACAGATCACTAACACACACACACACACACACACACACACACACAGCATCAGGTAACTCAAGGAAGAGTCTGTGGGGGTCGCGTTGCCTGCCCCCACCACCCCCAATGCCTACACAGCACTCCAAGCCCTGTTGCGTCCTCCCTCCACCCACTTCCCCTTTCCCACGTCATCCGTAGTGACGGCAGCAGCAGCGGCGGCAGCAGCATTTGCCGCAGCCGCAACGAACGCCACCGGAGCCGTCACCTTCTCTCTCTCTCTCTCTCTCTCTCTCTCTCTCTCTCTCTCTCTCTCTCTCTCTCTCTCTCTCTCTCTCTCCGTCCCCGCCGGAGGCACCGCAACACGCGAGTCTGTCCTTATCCCGACCAATAATTCTGCAAGGAACTCGGGCAGGTACTGAGGCTCGGGCAAGGGATCTTACCTGGGCCGCAGGCGGTTCTCGACCTTCCCCCAGACCCCCCCAACTCTGTTGCAGCAGCAGCAGCAGCGGCGAGGAGCAGTGCTGCTGTTGCTGCTGCTGTTCCTGCTGCACCTTCATCACCGCCGCCGCTGCCGCCGCCTCACCGCCACGCGATTGGTAAGTCGGACTGGGTGATTAGGTGACTGGGCCGATTAGCTAAGGCCTTCATGATTATGAATTCCACAAACCCCAATTTTTTCTCTCTCTCTCAATTTTTGGTTTTCCTTCAGTTCCGCTCTTATGGATACGTAAACACACGGGAGAAATATGTAATCGATAGCCACAAGCTTTGTACACGTTTACTCATAGCAGCATCATAGAACAGGCCTTATCGGGCCACCTTAGAGAAGACCACGTCCCGATGAAGACCTCCATATGAACGAGCGAGTCAAAGGGGCGCCAGGGGACAATCATGCCCTGGCCTGGAGAAGGGACGCAGGCAGCCCTACGAGACCTGACGCAGTACGTAATACTCGCATCCCGCGTGCGCGGCCCCACGGGAAATTACAGAGCTCCTCTCTGCATCATGACGAAGGAAAGGCTGTGAGCATCGTTTCCCGCTTGTGAGTGGCACTGACGAGACTTAACCATTTAGCCTCTTTGGTGACGGGAACCATCCTAAAACGCTCGTTTAATGACGTGGGGATGCGCATGCGTTGTCCAGCGAGCTGGAGGGAGTAGGGGGTAACCCACACACACACACACACATACACCTACACCTACACCCGCGGTCATCCTGTGATCAACACTTGGACTGTAATTCCATGATGCGCACGAACCCCTCATTATGCAAACCACAAAGCAACACACCAGTGAGCGCCTCTCTCTCTCTCTCCCTCTCTCTCTCCTTAGCCAGCGGCTCTCTCTCTCTCTCTCTCTCTCTCTCTCTCTCTCTCTCTCTCTCTCTCTCTCTCCCGAGCTTAATATCCCTTTATTGCTTAATGTTAGCCTTCCGTGAAGCAGCTTAATTATAGCCCCGATAACTACGGTCGAGTGTCAGGTGCCTGGTCAGTAGTTAGCAGTAGTTGGTAGACATAACGACAAGGAATAATTATCAGTTTTGACGAGATGCGACGATATCACCCGGTGGGAGATGGGTCCAACAGCGCGAGGACGGGCCGCCCCCCTCTCTCCGCCGCCAGGTCCCCAGCTGCCCAGGCTCGGTGATCACTCGAAGTTACGATAATAACACTCTTGATATCACATGATGATAGCACTGGCCGGACTCGTACACGAAGCTAGCTTATTCCTATTTACATAATGGGAATCCACGCCGCCCTGGGTACGGGCCTGATCGCGCCTCTGTACCGACGGAGGAGGGGAGAGAAATCAACAATGTTGCGACGATCCGTCAAAAGCAACTTTTGCAGTGCTGGTCTGCCTGCACGTTTCTCAAGATCGCGGTACGACTGATCCTGCGAGATGGTATGACAGTGAACAAACAACAACAGGTTTCTCGACTCTTGAGAGCATCGGATGATGACTGAAAGATAACTCTATAATTCCCTCTACCTGGACGAGCTAAGGTCCACTGAGACGCTTGACCGCAGGCGCTTTATACCAGACGCGGGTGGAGACGTATCAGAATACACTGTTCGACTACTCTCTCTCTCTCTCTCTCTCTCTCTCTCTCTCTCTCTCTCTCTCTCTCTCTCTCTCTCTCTCTCTGCGACACCCTGATGCCCTCAACGTCGTCGAGAGAGAGAGAGAGAGAGAGAGAGAAAGAGAGAGGAAAAAAAAGAGGGAGCGCAATGAAAATTGGACACACAACGGCAGGGGGTCGCAACTCAACACACACAGCTCCTCTGTTCTCTCGTCTCGAGCTCTACCCTTGCGACTCCGTGGGGCGAACGAATTCAAGTCGAACTCATTAAATCAGCGAGATCTTAATGAAGGGTTGACTTCCTACCTTTACGATCAAACTTGTCGACCCGTCCACCGGACGTTCGTTAGTAGTACGACACTGTCCGTCTTACGGAGACTCCACCTACCGTCGCAAGAGGTCCACGTCGACCCTCGTCGATCCTGACGGAAGAGGAGCTATCGGGCGTGGCGGCAGGTGTGTGGGGAAGAGGAGGAGCTGTCTGGTGTCGTCGCCGTGGTTGGCTGGCACACACCCACGTGGCCAGACGAACGGACTAGTCCTCGCGGTCCCCCCACTGATGCAAGAGCACCCTTGCTACTGCCCAACACTCCCTGCCTCACTCACTCTTAACCCTCCCCACTAACCCCCCACCTCCTTCTCCTCCTCCTCCTCCTCCTCCTTCTCCTTCTCCTCCTCCTCCTGCTTCTGCCGCTGCTGCTGCTGCTGCACGGCCTGCCCTGGGATAGCCCTGACTTACTACCCATAATTGGCTCCTCAGTGGACCACCGACGGGACGCCCTAATAGCCACACAAAAGGGGATTTATCACCATTCGTAGGCTACAGCGCGTCAGGCTTTATTGGCGCGATGTTTTTAATCCGTTCGGCCGAGAACGGACACGTTTAGATTTTTACGTAAAACGTACGAGAAACTGGTAATTGTTGCTTTGACTTTATGATGACACATGATGATATAGGGGGGGACAGACGCCTGCCTTACCTCACACACTCTCGTCGACAACTTAGGATTAACATCTACTACAAGTCTCTCACTGGGGGAGAGGGAGACGGAGAGAGACAGACTGCAACCACAAAACCATAATGTTAAAAAAGACAACTGAAATAATAAAAGATGGGCCGACTGGCTGTTACCTCGGCTGGTCGAGGGGAGGCGTGGTTGTAGTGTCCGTAGTGGTGTGTGGAAGGGCGTCTTACCTCGTCCAGGTTGGAGAAGAAGAGGTTGCGGGGCACGGGAAAAGATGGGGGCGTGGCAGTGGAGTAGTGCATCTTCATAGCACTCATCACCTCCTCTCCCTCAGGTGGTTCTCACCTGCGGAGGTAGGGGTGTGTGTGTGTCTCTGGTGGTGGGAGGGTTGGGGGCCCTCGGCAACCACCTGGGCTGCCCAGTGCCCTTGAGGCCAACCACCTGTATTATAACGCTCAGAATCACTTCGGTTCTGGTTTTCACACACACACACAAACAAACAAACACACAAAAGAAAATAAAGAAGACTGTAGATTGTCCAAAGTGCCCTCTGGCGCAGATGGTCCCCACGGGGCTTCTGCGCAACCACCTGTTTGTTGTTGTTGGCACGCAGTCAGCTGGGTGCGTCCGTTCGGTCCAGGACGAGGAGAGACGGCAAAGCCCAGGAAACGGCTCGTAACAACAGTAGTAGTAGTTCCTGTTGGGAGTTCCTGTTGGGGGCTGAACACAGGCGATCAGCTACCTCCTCCTCCAGCCTTGTCTTCTGCAGCACTCGAGGCTGACACTTCAGACAACAACATCCAGTCTGATGGTCTGTATGCGACGAGATGCATCACATTTGACATTAATTATAATTTTGTACCTTTTCCAACAGCAGTCTATTCCAGTAATACTTTCCCTTCTTTTTTCTTTTCTTTTTCGGTCGACAGAACGAATTTTAAATATATAACTATATCTATACTCTCTACAGAAAAAAAATTTATATATATATAGTTCTCATTAACAACAAAGTTGGGCGGAATCTTTTTCTTTCATTTTTGCGACACAGTTAGTTGGCACTACACCAGACGGACGTGTGTGGACGGTTGTCTCCGAAAAGGGGAGATGAAGGGGGGGTTGGGGTGTGTGGGGGCTGTCCGCCACGGCGACGACGGAGCAACAAGGCACAGGCTAGGAACTGCGGAGCCTAGCGGGCTGGCTGGCTGGGTGGCTGGCTGGCTGGCTCGGGTGGGAGTGGTTGTGCCCGCGGGAGAGTGTCGGGCGGACGGAGGGAGGCCGCGGGTGGGGTAGTATCACGCACGGCAGCCGGCGTGAGAGTGAATGTGTGAGCGCGGGAGCCAGTGTGGCTGAGCCCGCCACGCACGCTGTGTCGCCACCACTACCGCCGCCGCTGCCGCTGCCACACCACCACCACCACCACCACCGCCGACTCCTCCTCCACCACCACCACCACCACCGCCGCTGCCGCCGACGCCGCTGCTGCTGCTGCTCTTCCTCCTCCTCCTCCTGCCGCTGTCGCGGGTGCGTGCGTGTATAAGAGGAGCGGAGGTCGGGGTCTCACTCGTCAGGAGTCCCATCGCCGCCGCCGACGCGACGTCGCAGCTGTCCCCTGGCTCTCCGCCGCCGACGCCTACCTCAACTCTTTGTGTCCCGCCGCCCCCGCTGCCAGGCCTACCACCACCAACACCATCCCTATCCCACCCTATCCCTAACTTCCTTATCTAACTATAATCATCCCTTCCATCACAACCATAACACCACCACCACCACTACCATAACGGCCACCATCTCCCATATCATCACTACCACCATCATCCCTACCATCACAACTTCTCCGATAACTACCACCATCCCCATATCATCACTACCACCATCATCCCTACCATCACAACTTCTCCGATAACTACCATCATCCCCATATCATCACTACCACCATCATCCCTATCATCATCACAACCTTAACGATAATTACCACCATTTCCCTTATCGTCACTACCAACATCATCCCTACCATCACAACTTCTACAATAACTACCACCATCTCCCATATCATCACTATCATCATCATCCCTATCATCACATCCGCCATCATCCCTACACACCCTGCCACTAGACTACAACATCAGCACAACCACATCATCACAACCCCGTCATCATTCACATAATTCGTACCATACACTCATCTCCAATGCTGCAACTTCATCCCCACAAAGTTCATCCCCATCACAATTACAACAAACTTTACCCTCCAACATTAAACAACCTGAGACTACATCACTTCCCTCATCACAACCACAAAGCTATAAAAAAAAACCACACACGACTCTCCCCCTGATAACCCCACGCTCCTCCTGGCTATAAAACCATTGCTTCAAACAAGACATCGAGCTCCTCCTCCTCCAAAGGCAAATTGGGCCACTCAGTAACTGTATCGTGTTTCAGTGTGAGAATCTAACCTTTATAGCGCTACCAAGTTAACACTGGCTCTCGCCATCCCAGAAAGGTCCCGTTGCCTATTCCTTTAATTATGAGTCTAGCGCGAATACGCCAGCCTGAGTCTACCACTGGCGGACGTATTCGATACTCATGACGGCATGAGTGCGCATTAATGAGGGACACAGCAAGCATGAGGGGCGATGAGTAATAAATGAAGCAAGGGTGTGTGGGCGTGAAGGCCACCACACGAAGGTCTGCCCAGCGACACACAAACGCCAGTACCGAGTCACACCCTCACTCTATCGCCCGCCCCAGTAATTTCTAAATTGTATACACACACACACACACACACACACACACACACACACACACACACACACACACGGACACGCATGTATGATGGAACATGACAGACATGGTGAAGCGTGTATATATATATATATATATATATATATATATATATATATATATATATATATATATATATATATATATATATATATATATATATATATAAGTGATCATTGACATATAAACTATCATATAAAGTAGAGAAAAAAAGAAATACACTTACAGCAGGTCCGCGTCGTTGCACATCTTGAAGACATACCTAGAATAAGGAAAAAAAAATGATATTAATCCAGTGTCTGAGTAATGTCAAGAGTATATTGCTCTACTAACTGCTAGCTACATATATCTTGTTCCTGTTTATATCATCTCTGTTTATATTGTTTATATAACCTCATCATACGCCGCCAGGTCCTCCGTTGCCTGCCCTTCCCATCTACTGTCTTCCAGGAGGTAAACTATTCATAGACCCATCGGGTGCTCTGATACCTACCCTTCCCGTATACTGTCGTCTCCTCCAGCAGATGACCTCGTATTAGACCATCGCCATGTCTATAGCCCGTAGTTCTAACACGGTCACCATGGATATATTAGCCTGTATAGATTTGAACGTCATCGCCAGGGAGGGTCTTAGTTCTTACGTCATCACCAGGTGCACTTCCTCGGCCCTGACGTCACCACCAGGTGCACTTCCTCAGCCCTGACGTCATCACCAGGTGCACTTCCTCAGCCCTGACGTCATCAACAGGCACACAGCTAAGCATTTCATGATCTCGCATTCTTTCTATCCTCTTTGCTAGCAGAACTATGGCGAGATGTGTGCATACTGCTGAGCACCACAGCCTTCCAAAGCTCAGTCCTTAGACTTACCCTGGGCTGGGGACACACACACACACACACACACACACACACACACACACACACACACACACACACGAGCGTAAAACCCAATCTCCTCACAGCACAAACGAACAATTACAAATCACACAACACACAAGCTAATAAATCCTAAGTTTTTTTTCCCGCCCGCTTCCTTGCTCCCGTTTCTCCATTCTGATGCCACATACAACAACAACAACAACAACAACAACAACATGCGGCCGTTGGCGCCCCCTCCCCCCCCCCCCCCCACACACACACACACACCCCACACCCATTCATCATAAGGACGCGCAGAGAGAGAGAGAGAGAGAGAGAGAGAGAGAGAGAGAGAGAGAGAGAGAGAGAGAGAGAGAGAGAGACTAGAAGAGTTACAGCACCGTCATTGGTAAAAAAAAAAATGAGGAGGCCTTTTCTGCGTCTTTGGCTATGGGTCTTCACATCCACCCCCTACACACACACACACACACACACACACACACACGTATGATACATCCGCCAGGCTGTCCATCATCCCTTGTGATGCAGAACTATTTTTTTTCAACTAGGTTCTCCCACCGCACAAAATCAGACCATCGCCAGCGCCATCTCTAACGCGCATCTTCAGTCTGAAGATGATGATGATGATGATGACGAAGAAAAGCACTCTAGCGGCGACGTCATTAACGAAACACTTGCGTTTTACCTGTCCTTCTGAACGTATTCCTAATGATAATAATTATGATAATAATTATGATAATAATAAAGTCTGGAAGAGCTTCGTAACTCAGGCACATATTTTGTGACGTATCTGTTCATGCTAGGTGAGAACTCTTGGGGGAAAAAAATATAAAAAATAAACCATTTAAGTCTTTCTTAAGAAAAATCTATTTCCACGAAAGTTCGTAAAGTTAACGAAATACATGTCTGTTTTTTCGGTCTAACTTTCTTGCAAGGAGATCGAAGGAGTACATACATATATATATATATATTTTCGTTAGAGTGAATGCAAAACTAGTATTTCTGGATGGTTTACGGTAATATCCGTAAGGCTTGGAAAGTCCACAATTGAGAGGATCCCTCGTCATTCACAAGACGTGGACAGAGCCCACCTTATCCTTGGAGGACAGGATGCACACTCCTCAGACCATAAGCTTGTATATGAATGAGTCAAATGGTTGCATAAGTATGCAAATGCATCTGTCAATTAGGCACGTGCATGAAAACCCAGCCAATCATTCCTGTTCATACATTTTACGTGTGTGTGTGTGTGTGTGTGTGTGTGTGTGTGTGTGTAAGAGAGAGAGAGAGAGAGAGAGAGAGAGAGAGAGAGAGAGAGAGAGAGAGAGAGAGAGAGAGAGAGAGAGAGAGAGAGAGAGAGAGAGAGAAAACTGGGGTAAAAGTTCTACTCGAAATTTCTTCCTCACCACCAAACACCTTTGCAAGACCGCATGACGCGTAGCAGCACCACCTCCTTCCCCACAGCGTAGTCCTCACGCCCTCTTAACGGATCAGTCTTCAACTAAAATTCTGATACGAAAAGATGTAAAAAAGAGAAAAAAAAAAAACGGCCGACTTGTGAGTTTTACAAGTGCCCACCAGTCACATTTACGACAAACGTCAATGACAGGCGACTTCAAGGTGAGGAGGTTGGGGGGAAAGAAAGAAAACAAGTGTGACGACTAAACGTTTAAATGTAAAAAAAAAAAAAACACGTTTAAAAAAAAAAACTGTATATTTCTTCATGTTACTTCGCCTGGTGCCACCGACCTCCGCCCGCCTGCTGGTGGTTCTCGCGAGAGATTTCCTGTTAGCGCGTCCGCGCCACCGTCAAAGGACAGACAAGGAGTATATCCAAGGCTCGCTGAACACCCTCACGCTCCATTAGCAGTCCATCAGTTCTTCCCCTTGTTCCTACGTGCACTGCCCGCAGCCTCAGAGCTGCAGGACACCCCCATTTATACAAGGAGGTCCCCACGCGAAGTTCTACGACATCATCCTATCGTCTCTTGTCGCTTAAATTAAGGGAAAAAAGGTGGGTAATGCGGGGGAGGCCCTTTTCCCCCCACAAGAGGTGTCTGGCAGCTTGCGTCCATCGCCACACCTACCACATATTCTAATCCTGTTCCTTCCTGTCGGCCGGTGATCGTGCAAAACTGTTACGGTCTCAATGTGCCTCCACGAATGAGAGGTTGGGAGTGTGATCGGGATGAAAAGGGGGGGGTCTCTGCTGCTGCTTCAGTTAAGCAAGCTTGAGATACTGAGAGAGAGAGAGAGAGAGAGAGAGAGAGAGAGAGAGAGAGAGAGAGAGAGAGAGAGAGAGAGAGAGAGAGAGAGAGACTCATTTGGAAGCTTTCTAGACCTGCTCCACTTTTTCCTTAAAAAGAAAAAAAACTCCACAAAACACGTAAAATATTCGAAAACTATCAAATACGTCTTCGAAGATTTTAGCTGCCCTCAACCTAACACGTCTCTACTTGCTGATACGCTTATAAAAAGTTCGATCTATCTAGAAATTCTTTCCTCTTCGATACCATTCTAAGCGGTCCAGTGTACACAGAGTTCTCCTTTACGAGTGCCACCGGTCTTGCAGAGGTGTTCGAACTCCTTAAACCCTTGTATCCCCTGAGGCGAAAGGCTGGCTGCCCCACACAAAGGAACGTGTTCTATCTGTGACTCCCTGTGAGATGTCCTCATTTGATAAAACCACTAATGTAATCCACCTTCGGATATACGTCCTAAATAGAACGAATAAACTGCGAAGAAAGAAACAGATAATGCAGTATCTTTTTCTCTCTCCTTTTAACGAAACAAGTGTGAGTCTTAACTGTCATAAATGAAAAGGGAACATTATATTCTAATCTATAAAAAAAGAAGATTAAAAATCTAATCTATGATACCAAGGAAAGATATTCCGAAGGAAGAATATGAAAAATAAAGATGGACATTTAAAGGAACTAACTGAAGAGGCAACGTTCGAATCCAACGCACTTGGGTTATTTATCATAGACTTTCGGAGAGAAATTTTCAGTGACGAATAGAAACTGGTTTGTGGGGAGGGCAGCCGACCACACCAGTCTGTGCGCCAGGGTTTACATAAGTCTGCGGGACGTACAGACAAGAAAACATACAGACCTACATCCTACTACATAGAGGTAAAGATGTCTTACATACATACAAGGTTAAGAGACGTAGGGAGGCACACGAGTGTGAAATCGCTCTCCTATAACGCATAAATTCGCCACTAATAGTGATCACACACACACACACACACACACACACACACACACACACACACACACACACACACACGTGCGTGTCTCTTTTATTTTTTCTACGCCAGTAACCATGGCTATGTCACGACAGGACTGAGACGTGGATTGCCTTAGACACTCAACACAATGTGCACGAAAAAATATACATACATGCATATACACTTGGTTTTCTTAGCAGCGTACTAATCAACAGCGTCAATTCTAAATAACTATATCGCTAACCATCGAATTCGGTCGTAACAGCGTGGATGGATGGTATCGTTAGCCAGCACACACACGCCGGAGAAACAGTCTCTTGATGTGCTACGTGCATGACCCACACCCACCAGAAAAATGGCCCAAATACGTATGGGCGTTTTGAGGGAATTCAAACACCATCAGACACAGTGGGTTTCCCTTCGAGGCTGTTTGTGGCACTGGAAGACGTCAGAAACTTGCAGATTAAAGGGGCAAAAGTAGAGAGGCAAAGAGGTAATTCAGTGAGGAAAACAACAGCAAACTTCGTGTGACTAAGGAGGCGCAAAGTGATGTTAGTCGAGGACTTGAAGCGAAGGTGTCAGTTCGAACCTCCACTTCCTCCGTAGCGGCAGCAGTCACCCAGTAGTATCGTCATGTCTGGCCATCTTTCACACAGCCAACAGGGGTGAGTATTCTCAACATGGGAGACAACAGACGGCCATGCCCGACGCCATCCTTCATAGACCCAGGAAAGACGTCCCCAACTTTAGTAGCAACGAAAAGAGATAATGAAAACCAGCGTCCATGAACCAAGAGAGGTGTTGTTGTCTACCCCAGGAACAACAGACGGTGGTAGAGAGACTATATCTCTTTCGCAGAACTAAAAAGATACGTTCTCGACTCCGTAAGCAACAGATGACAACAGGAAGGTTCTCATCTTCGAAAGCAATAAACGGCGGTAACAGGAAGGTTCCCCAACTTTGGAAGCAATAAACGGTGGCAACAGGAGGGTTCTCAACTTTAGAAGCAATAAACAGGCAAGAGAGACCATATATTTCACAAAGCCAACAGGAGTTGTGTTCTCAACTTCTAAAAAACCAACACAGGGCAACATCCGCTTCGTTTTCATGGTATTTTTTTCGATGTTATTGAAGAACTTATTTAGCTGTCACTGTCTCGTGTTTACCTCCAGTTTTTGTGTGTGTGCGTTCGCGTGCAGCCAAAACACGTCCCAGCGAACATAACCACTTCCAGCGACAATGGCCACGGCATCCACTATAGTCTTATCTATGACCACAGGTTTGTTGATCGACTGTAGAACTCCCTCCTACCCACCCTTCCCCATCATGCTCTTCATGACGTTTGAAAACCTATTTCTACCAGGCGGCAAATGCCCCTTGAGTGTCGCCTTTTCACTGCATGATACAAACCCAGGAACCCTTTGTACGAACCTCCTGCAGGAGCAGGGAAATGATGGACCCCCTTGTGGAGCGATAGGGGTCTTTGAAAAGAACCTCCTCCTTTCCGTCCTTTAATCAGATACAACTTCGCCCAAGCTATGTTCTCGCTTGCGATGCAATCACGAACAGGTGGATTCCATTAACACCTCGTACTGTAAAATAAACATACGAGAAAATGTATTCATGTCGGTATATACACATGAAGATAACCTCAGAGATTCGTCAACTTTCTGACGAAGGCTTATGAGAGTGTGTTAAATAATCCTCTGATAATCACCAAGGTATAGTAAATGACGGAAGGGGGAGACCTCATAATAATTCAAGCTGACACTGGGAGCAAGTTATTCACTTTGGAGGTGGTTATCATCCCTTCCTTGGCGAATACCGGTAAAACCGAGGAGGAGGAGGAGGCCAGCTAGCGACAGGGTAGAGTCCAGTCAGCCTGACGCAAGGTTGATGATGAGGATGAAGTTAAATTATTCGCCATCACTAGTAGCCCAGGATTTCATCACTGGTTCACAGCCGTGTTGGTGATGGGGCTGTAGCTCTCTCTCTCTCTCTTTCTCTCTCTCTCTCTCTCTCTCTCTCTCTCTCTCTCTCTCTCTCTCTCTCTCTCTATATATATATATATATATATATATATATATATATATATTCATATACAGTTCAGGCCGGCTACTGGGTCGGAGGGAATAAGATGAAGATTAAGTCGTAGAAATAAAGTTAAGGAAAAAAAGAAAAAGGGTCTCCCTGGTTAGTGATGAGTAATGGTCGGCACAAGAGTGACGAATGATGAGTCTGTCGACAAGTGAGTCTACATGATATATACTGAAATCTTCTCTAATCGCATTATCACACGTACGAGATGTTAAAACCCGAGCCAAAGGCGGGAAGGGGAGATTCCTACGTTGCATATACCACAACCTGTGAGGGGACAGATCCATCCCAGACGCGTCCCTTCTTCAGCACGGAGTGAGGCAGCAACACCATCGACTTCCTCAACACATGGTTGGGTTGGCAGAGGACTCACAGCCCCTCAAGGTGCTGAAGACGAAGCTCCTCTCTACCCTGGAGGACTCGCAGACCCCGCCAGACCTCCCTCCCTTAGATCCTGCCTGGGGGGGGCCTTGACACAGACAGACACGAAGAAAGGTCACTCCGACGCCCCCAGGCGCCCTCTCACCCGAGGCATCCTTCATAAGCTTGACCGAGGCCACGGGGACATGACTCATCTGAGGACGCTTTTTTTTTCCTCGCCCTACACAAGAAGACCCTCATCCAAGACACCTTCAGGGGACTCACGTTCCCGCCGCAGGGGGCCCGTAACAGCAGTGATGCCACCGCTGCCTGGCCCGTAACAGCAGTGATGCCACCGCTGCCTGGCCCGTAACAGCAGTGATGCCACCGCTGCCTGGCCCGTAACAGCAGTGATGCCACCGCTGCCTGGCCCGTAACAGCAGTGATGCCACCGCTGCCTGGCCCGTAACAGCAGTGATGCCACCGCTGCCTGGCCCGTAACAGCAGTGATGCCACCGCTGCCTAGCCCGTAACAGCAGTGATGCCACCGCTGCCTGGCCCGTAACAGCAGTGATGCCACCGCTGCCTGGCCCGTAACAGCAGTGATGCCACCGCTGCCTGGCCCGTAACAGCAGTGATGCCACCGCTGCCTGGCCCGTAACAGCAGTGATGCCACCGCTGCCTAGCCCGTAACAGCAGTGATGCCACCGCTGCCTAGCCCGTAACAGCAGTGATGCCACCGCTGCCTGGCCCGTAACAGCAGTGATGCCACCGCTGCCTAGCCCGTAACAGCAGTGATGCCACCGCTGCCTGGCCCGTAACAGCAGTGATGCCACCGCTGCCTGGCCCGTAACAGCAGTGATGCCACCGCTGCCTAGCCCGTAACAGCAGTGATGCCACCGCTGCCTGGCCCGTAACAGCAGTGATGCCACCGCTGCCTGGCCCGTAACAGCAGTGATGCCACCGCTGCCTGGCCCGTAACAGCAGTGATGCCACCGCTGCCTGGCCCGTAACAGCAGTGATGCCACCGCTGCCTGGCCCGTAACAGCAGTGATGCCACCGCTGCCTGGCCCGTAACAGCAGTGATGCCACCGCTGCCTGGCCCGTAACAGCAGTGATGCCACCGCTGCCTGGCCCGTAACAGCAGTGATGCCACCGCTGCCTGGCCCGTAACAGCAGTGATGCCACCGCTGCCTGGCCCGTAACAGCAGTGATGCCACCGCTGCCTGGCCCGTAACAGCAGTGATGCCACCGCTGCCTGGCCCGTAACAGCAGTGATGCCACCGCTGCCTGGCCCGTAACAGCAGTGATGCCACCGCTGCCTAGCCCGTAACAGCAGTGATGCCACCGCTGCCTGGCCCGTAACAGCAGTGATGCCACCGCTGCCTGGCCCGTAACAGCAGTGATGCCACCGCTGCCTAGCCCGTAACAGCAGTGATGCCACCGCTGCCTGGCCCGTAACAGCAGTGATGCCACCGCTGCCTGGCCCGTAACAGCAGTGATGCCACCGCTGCCTGGCCCGTAACAGCAGTGATGCCACCGCTGCCTAGCCCGTAACAGCAGTGATGCCACCGCTGCCTGGCCCGTAACAGCAGTGATGCCACCGCTGCCTGGCCCGTAACAGCAGTGATGCCACCGCTGCCTGGCCCGTAACAGCAGTGATGCCACCGCTGCCTGGCCCGTAACAGCAGTGATGCCACCGCTGCCTGGCCCGTAACAGCAGTGATGCCACCGCTGCCTGGCCCGTAACAGCAGTGATGCCACCGCTGCCTAGCCCGTAACAGCAGTGATGCCACCGCTGCCTAGCCCGTAACAGCAGTGATGCCACCGCTGCCTGGCCCGTAACAGCAGTGATGCCACCGCTGCCTGGCCCGTAACAGCAGTGATGCCACCGCTGCCTGGCCCGTAACAGCAGTGATGCCACCGCTGCCTGGCCCGTAACAGCAGTGATGCCACCGCTGCCTGGCCCGTAACAGCAGTGATGCCACCGCTGCCTGGCCCGTAACAGCAGTGATGCCACCGCTGCCTGGCCCGTAACAGCAGTGATGCCACCGCTGCCTGGCCCGTAACAGCAGTGATGCCACCGCTGCCTGGCCCGTAACAGCAGTGATGCCACCGCTGCCTGGCCCGTAACAGCAGTGATGCCACCGCTGCCTGGCCCGTAACAGCAGTGATGCCACCGCTGCCTGGCCCGTAACAGCAGTGATGCCACCGCTGCCTGGCCCGTAACAGCAGTGATGCCACCGCTGCCTGGCCCGTAACAGCAGTGATGCCACCGCTGCCTAGCCCGTAACAGCAGTGATGCCACCGCTGCCTGGCCCGTAACAGCAGTGATGCCACCGCTGCCTGGCCCGTAACAGCAGTGATGCCACCGCTGCCTGGCCCGTAACAGCAGTGATGCCACCGCTGCCTGGCCCGTAACAGCAGTGATGCCACCGCTGCCTGGCCCGTAACAGCAGTGATGCCACCGCTGCCTAGCCCGTAACAGCAGTGATGCCACCGCTGCCTGGCCCGTAACAGCAGTGATGCCACCGCTGCCTAGGCCCGTAGCAGCAGTGATGCCACCGCTGCCTAGCCCGTAACAGCGCCCTTGAAGCTGTTCCTCCTGGTGGAGATAACGTAACGGGCCCAGGTGGGTGTGACGGTATTCTGGAAGTCACCTTCAAGTCCCTAACGCCTGAGACGTTTCGAATATTCATCTCTGTTTACTTTTGTTTCTTTCTTGGGGATATTCCTCTTTCAGCTTCGGCCTTCCGATGGTTTACACTTTAGAGAGCTTTGGTTTTAAGTGGGTATACACTTAACAGCTTTGATTTCCCAGGGAATACACTTTACAGCTTTGGCCTTACAAGCGGTATACACTTTATAGCTCTGGTTTCCAGGGCATTAACTTTAAAGCTATGTCTTTTCATGAGCTCTTAATTCATAGCTTTAGTTTCCCCGGGTATACACCTTATAACTTTGGATTTTAAAGATATACCCTTTGCAGCTATGTATTTCCCAAGGTTATACACTATTTAGCCTTCGGTTTTCGAGAGTCTAGACTTCATAGCTTTGGATTTCAAGGGTATCCCCTTTTTTTTTAGCTTTGTTTTTAAGGGAATCTATCATTCATATATACAGCGTTACTTAGCTGCTTGCTTTCAGGTCTACTACCTGGCTTTGTCAAGGAATACATCAATGTCGTGTTATCTAATTCAATTCAAACGTAACATTACTCGAAGCTTTTAAGATCATGTGTTGGTCATCTTACTTTAGAAATTTATTCTACAATTTTTAGATCTAAAGGGTAATTCTGGCTTAGTGTGATCTGCCTCCATACAGCTGAGGAGTGTACTAGTTAATAACCACGGAAGGTAGAACGTTAACCTTAACTTCCTTTTCCTCACTTCCTAACTTCATCGTCTTATAACTTCAGCTGCGGAAACCTCCAGGACACCGACACAAGCAAATCTGTGCCAAGATACGAGGCAGTTAGTCAAAACTCACTCTTAACCCGAAGGACCAAATCCTCATTTCAGTGTTGCTCTTAAATATATATATATATATATATATATATATATATATATATATATATATATATATATATATATATATATATAGGAAAGCATTTGGTAACCCTCGGTAACAACCCATCAAATATGCAAATCACCCAACGCCAGCCCCCATGCAATATCCCTATACAGTAAATTATCTCACCTACAGATACCTCAAATATATCACGACCCTGCGCTGCACAATATGGCGTTCGTTGTGACCCCTGTGGAAGGGGAGGCCGGCCTGTTCAAACATGAGAGTTACCAGCAATCGCTTTCCATCGGGAAGTGAACTGGACACAGCCTCTCTCTCCAGGCTCCCCGCCTGCTCTCCCCTTCTTAACTTAACCCCCTACGCAACGAAAAGTGATAGAAGATAGGCACCAAGCGTGCCCCCCTTCGAGGTCTCCTTCATCTTGTCTCTCTGTCTGTCTTGTTCCCCTGGCCCTAAACACATATATACATACGCATACTTCTTCTTGTGTCTGCCTGCCTGCAAGGGGCTGGCTCGTGAAGGTATACCACGGCAATGAACAACTACAGATGACGTGACGTTGTCGCTGACTTAAAAACGATGATGATGATGATGACAATCATGGTGAATGTGTGGTGTGACACGATCTCTTATCCATAGGTATGTATGATTATCTTACGTTACCATGGCATTGGATCCTCTAACTTGGTGTGGTGTACCAATGGTAATGGACCTTCGTACATGGGTGGAATAATCTCTCAACAGCTATGGCAGTAAGTGTGGTGCAGATACATTAACTTGCAAGTGTGGTGGCGAGACTCAAAGAGCTAATATATATATATATATATATATATATATATATATATATATATATATATATATATATATATATATATATATATAGCGATCTGCGAATGGCCTCACCGACACAGCCACAAGGAACAGCTGTCGCGTGGACTTTCCTCGAGAGGGCAACGTGGCGTTTCCTGGCCTGGTCTGGGTAATATGAGATACTACATCTCTGTACCCCTCCCTGTCCTCCGTGGTGCACGGTGCGATACAGTCACCTCTCAAGTCTTCCCTCCTCCTCCTCCTCCTCCTCCTCCTCCTCCTCATCCAAGCTATCATCCGAGGCACACACACACGGTCCTTCTTGAAGAACCTCCCGCCATCCTCCACAGTAGGGAGGACCCATGAGCGTCTCCATGTAACCAGTGTGTACAGGAACAACGTATGGCTGAGGGCGCCTCCCGGCATCAATCTGGTAGGTACCCCAGCACCCGTGTGGCCGGCTCCAGGTGCAGGAGCCCAGGCGTGGGAACTGCGTGTAGGGGAGGACGCAGGGGGACAGAAGGGTTAAATAAGATCCGCACTGGAGGATGATGAGGGAGAGAGTGAGAGGGCCAAGCGACGGCGGGATTCAGCACTCTGCTCCCGTCTCTCTCTCTCTCTCTCTCTCTCTCTCTCTCTCTCTCTCTCTCTCTCTCTCTCTCTCTCTTCCGACGGGCATAACTTCCATGACGGGGCATATCTTAGGGTAAATTACCACCGCCTGCGTGACAAGCTCATTCAGTTTATTCACTGTGCGGTACTGGCCCTGCGGGAGGAAGATGGATGTCCGGTAGCATCAGCCGGTGGGCCTGAGTCCAGTACCGGTGTCCGGATGAATGGTCGGATGATGAATTATGGCCGCGGTATCCGGACGCGGTTCAAGACACACTTAATTGATCTGGTGGGCCGGTTCTCACGCTTATCTTAATGCACTGTGATGGTGTCCTTGCTCGTCCGTCCACCGTAGCTGAGACCCCCCCTCGAGCTTTGGTCGCACTGTAGATAAAATCGAAGGTTTGCACAACGGCCAAAACATTACACGGGGAAAGAAAAAAAGAAATGGAACGACCTCACGATGGCTATCTGTCCTTTTTACTTCGCCGTGTGACCCGTGCAACATAATCCCGACGCCTCCTAACTACCTCTACTTCTACCTCTACCGCTACCATTTCCCGTGCACGTGTGTTGCGCGTCTGTCCTAGAACTCCCCATCCGTGATTCTCACGATGCCTCGAAAATTGCTCCCTCGATACAACTGATCACCAGCGGTGAAGCATGACTGGATTTCTATATTACGTCCAGTGTTCAAGGAGTAACTAGTGGTCAATTTCTCTTTGAATCAGAGCCAGCTCCGTAGATGGCGATAAACTTAGTGAGAAAAGTACTTCATTATTTGGAGTCGTATATTAATCTCCATCACTTTCGCTAGATTAGAGGACGAGCACAGAGGGTAATCACCCACCATCACCAGCGTTACTCCTCCAACGGCCAACAATTATTGCCTCCCTACCACCACCGCGAGAAGCCATTCCCAACCACCATCGCCATCATTACCTGCAACATTAGCCCCGACAACTCTATACTGTTATAACCCCCCCCCCCTCTAACTACCACTATTATAACCACTAGTACCACCATCGCTACGGCAACTACCAATATGACAGAGCTACGATTCCCATAGCCTTCGCCTCCACGGCTACCATCACAAAGAAACAACTATATTAACATTAATATTAAATGTGGCGTCCCGCAAGGTGTAGTGTATGGTCCGATAGTGTTTTTGAAGTCATCCAAAATCATAAGGTCAGTGTTGTTTCTTCGTTTTCTATCAAAATAACGGAATATCGCACATGGACCAAATCCATACCACATCTCACTACTCTTGCCGTATATATATATATATGAATTAGCGTAGTCACTGGCCATCCACAGACAGCAGAATACAATCTTTTACGTCGGGCAAATTCTAAGACAAATCTGTCGGGTGTCATGTACGAACAGTGAAAACAGCTATTCTCACTAACCTTAACTCGCAGTGTCTTGGTCTCATAACCAACACCATTATAACAGACTTAACCACACTTATTCTATCTCCTATTTCTTTTTTGTCGTTTTCTTTTTCTTTACTAAACCGCAGATGATTTTCTTGAATATGGTGCCTTACTGCGGCCTTCATTACTCAATCCATCGGAGGATAAAAACACAGGCATTACGGCCAGTATGAGTATACTCAGAAAAAACCTTCATTATACTACATAAGTGTGTATCCTTGAGTATTAATGTGTGTGTGTGTGTGTGTGTGTGTGTGTGTGTGTGTGTGTGTGTGTGTGTGTGTGTGTTAGATATATTTGTGTAACGGCGAGGGTTTCACACTCACGTTACCCCCGTCGCATCTATGTACCGTGTCTTTACTCCTAATTTTCCACACACACACACACACACACACACACACACACACACACACACACACACACACAAATACACACCAGCCGAAGCCGGATGTGTGTTTGTGTGGGAGATTAGAATTTTTGTGTTACACGTAATCTCAACGTATTTTAAGAAGGCTTCTCCGATATGGGTTCTTTGTTCCTTTCATATATATATATATATATATATATATATATATATATATATATATATATATATATATATATATATATATATATCCACACATGCCCGCCATCCCCCGCGTTAGCGAGGTAGCGCCAAGAACATAAGAGTGGCAAAAAGGTTAGAGTAAATGAAACTAGGGGAGTGGGTGAGAAATGGAAGGTATTTAGGGGAGCAGAGCTTACATGTCTGGGAGAAATGTGTGGCATGTATAGGGGTATGGGATGTGGGAATGTGAATAAGGGACTGTGAGTGGTGGCTTGATGAAGGTTAAGTTTCCAGTGAAAAGAGATAAAGAGAGGTTTACGGGCGTTACCTGCAGGGAAGGGTTGCGAGTGATTGGGAGAAGAACAAGAAGTGGCAGGTCAAGAGGAAAGTGGGGTGGGGGGGGGGGAAGAGACGGCAAATGAAAGATAGGATGAGAGAGTATTGGAAAACTCCATGGAGAATTAGAAAAGGTTTCTGAGGGAGGTGATGGGTGTGAGGAGAACAAAACAAAATTGGAGCATCAATGATAGCAGCAAGAGGGGAAGTGGTGACAAGCATAGATGATGAGAAGAAGGGACGGTATGAGTGAGTATTTTGAAGGTCTGTTGCATGTGTTGAGAGGACAGAGTGCCGGTTGTTGGGATGTTTGGGGGATGTGGGGATACGCGTAGCGACAGAGTCGTGGGTAACGGCTTCGTGAAAAGAAAGGTGGTGAAAGCTTTGCTTAAGATGATGAAGTGTGGCATCCACAGTCCACTACCAAGACAAGCCCTTCTCCCCCCCAGCCATCACCCCCCCGCCGCCCATCACTCCTGGCCATTTCCATAATCATTTGCCACAAACACCTTCCCTTCCCCTTAAGTAGCACCACCACCACAACCACAATCATTAAACACCACCATTATACCTTCCTATTAACCACACCTTCCTCCCACCCCCTTAACCACAATCACAACTACTGACCGCCACCAACACCACAAACCACACCACCATAACCACAACCACCACCACCACCACAGGACAGGTCTAGTTTACGCCTGCGGAAGACAATGCACTGCGCAGAAGCCATTGTTCCTGGCCCCTTACGTCCGACCCGCTGGACAGTTACCGAGGCTTGCTGGATAGGAAAGGGGGGGGGGGGGGGACTTGGGGAAGGGAGGGGGGGGGGGATAGGCGAGTGAGAAGGTAAAGAGGACATGAAGGCTGAAGGTGGCGAGAGCAAGGAGGCCTCGGCATAACATCAGCGCCAACCATCGACGGTGATCGCAATACTCCCGCTACGTCTTGCCACGGCGGGCTCTTACGTGTGTGGTCAGGTGTGGGGTTGGGGTCCGCGGGCCGGAGCGTCGGACGGAGGTGACGAAGGGGGTTGGTTGAAGGGGACGGTGGAACGGAACGGACGCTGGAAGAAGGGACGATGGAATGGAACGGTGATGGGAGATGTGAAGGTGAAGTGGAACGGTGGTGGGAGATGGGACGGTGAAATGGAACGGTTGTGAGGAGGTGAAACGGTGAAATGAAACGGTGTTGGAAGAGAAGACAGCGGAATGGAACGATTTTTGGAGGAGGGGATAGCGGAATGGTACAGTGGAAGTTATATCTTCCGGATATCACGCGTAATGTAGAGACAATGAGAGGAAAAAAAAATAATGCAAGCTACAGAGCGAATGACGAAAGAAACGAGAGAGAGAGAGAGAGAGAGAGAGAGAGAGAGAGAGAGAGAGAGAGAGAGAGAGAGAGAGAGAGAGAGAGCAGGCAGGTAGAGAGACAGTTCACGTGTAGAGGCATGCGTGACGTACCCTTGACAGTGTGACCGACGACCTCCCTCCCACCCCTGGGGCAGCGGCGCCCCCCCCCCCCCCCCGGCACGACCTCATACCGACTTACGTACACCCGGAGGGGGGGAGGGGGGAGGAGGAAGGGGGGAAAGGGGGACGACGACAATAGCCCAGACGTCAAGGACGCGACGGACCGCCCCCATTACACAACCCTCAGGTGTTTTACGAAAGCGTCGGTTCGAAAATTACTGCGACTCCGATGATGTTGTCGAGGACGTAGAGCAAACTTCCGCTTCGGGACACCACTCGAACTCCCTCCCCCCCCATCAACGGGGTTGGGTCAAGACGAGACGCATGAAAAGGGAAACAGGGGAGGCTGGGGGAGTTGGTTGACCCCTTCGTGTGTGTGTGTGTGTGTGTGTGTGTGTGTGTGTGTGTGTGTGTGTGTGTGTGTGTGTGTGTGCGTGTGCAGCATTATCTGCTGCCATCACCAGAGTGCCTGAACCGCTCCCGTGCCGCAGACTCCAGCGAAGACCCCATACAACACAAAGACCACACACACACAAACACACACACAAAAAAGGACACAAACCCACAGGTGGTTCTAGTCTCTTTCTCCCCGTCCGCCGAGACCTTTGTGACCCAGGAGACGCGGGGCGTCCAGGTCAGAGCCTTCGTCCTCTCGCCTCCTGACGGAGGTGCCGGGTGAATGTCTGACGACGATAATCCCAAGGGTCCAACGCCCTGGTTGACAAGGCAGGCAGGCAGCGAGCTGCCCACGGGGAACGCACCTGTATTGTACCCTCCTCAACCGCATGACAGGAACCCACTTCAACAGGCCTATGGAAATGGGGAAAACACTGCCACGTCAACTCCAGGTGTTTTTTTTTTATCCAACCATTTACCTCCTTGAGACTTCAAGTAAACCCAGGGAGCCATAAAATGGAGAGTGTGAACTGTGGCTACCAATGCCAATGACTTTTTTTTTTCGGATTCAATCGAACGACCTTAGACCTGTGTGGCAATCCTTCCATATCATGTGGGCGACGAAGGCAAATGTCGCCAAGACGATTGCCTGTCAGATAAAGATTATTTACCTTAAATTTATCACACAGTTCGTACCGGCATCATCAATAAAGACATGGTGCAAAGGAAATGTGTAAGTCGACATTGAATACGACGAAAAACAATAAGTGAACTAGTATTATCAAACTATTGAGAAATGACCCTTCCAAAAATAAAAAAAACCTGCAAGTTATTAACAAACACAGGAGTTGCGACGTGGCGGGAGGGACTTTTGCAAGGCACAACTCTAAGCGATCGTACGTAGGAATGGACAGACGTACAGACGGACGGGGAGCAGAGAAACACAGACTATCCTCCGTCATTCGTTACACGTCCCCTTCTGTCGCCTCTTCCTTTGGCGTCACATTCAGAGTGAGAATGAATACGTAACGTTACTGTGAGGGGTTCCACTACCTTTTGGGTATCCTGTTACCAGTGCCACGCCATTGTACAATACATGTACGTCATTATACAATACATATACGCCATTATACAATACAACCAACAGCAGCTTTGAAAATACAATGGGGGTAAACCTCAAGATGGACCCAGAATGTTACGCTGTATGACTGTACCCCAAGTGCAGACTTTTCACGCTCTGCGCATGCGCTATTCTTTTTTTTTTTTTCCAGTGGTGGGGGAATGGGGAGGGGTTTAATTAAAGCACTGTTTTTCTTACCTTAACTGTAACAAAGTCTTAACACAAGCTGACCTAACACGTACCTTTCGCACTACAAAAAAAACACGATCTGAGAGAGAGACAATTCTTACCACACCGGATGCGCGAGAACGCGGAAAGACTGCTCATGCGTCGACACAGTTACTTACAACAAGGAGTCTTTTTCTCAGACCAGTACACACGATCTGTGTACTCTCTAATGGCCCTCGAGCTTGCGCCGAGTCACGGATGGTCAGGAGACACCACGAACTCCCAATCCCGAAACCTTAATTCAATTAGAAGAGAATCTTTGCGAAATGGTAGTAGTTCTGACAATTCAAGATTCTTCGAGCTATCTTGCTACTGTATCTTCTTGTCTCCCTTTTTCTCTCTCTTCATTCTACAGTATTTTTCTTTCATCCATTTTTCTCTCCTCTTTTCTCACCAGCCTTGTTTCTTCTCCTTCCCCTCCGCTACCTTACCACTGATCCCCTAGCTCCCTTCTTGGTAGCTCCCAGCTCCCTTCTTGAAAAACCTCTGCTCCCTTCTTGTCAGACCCCAGAGTCCCTTCTTCTTAGCCCTTACCTCCCTTAATATAATCCACAAGCCCTTATCGTCTATAATCCCTAAGCCCTTATCGTCTATAATCCTTAGTTACCATTTTTTGTTTAATCATTAGTCCCATCTTCTTAGCCTTAGCTATCATTTTCTTAACCCCTATCTCCCATTTTTTCCTCGTCAGCCCACTGCTCTCTTCTTGCTAACCCCAGAAGCCAGAAGTCCCACGTCGAACCTCTCCTCCTCCTCCTCCTCCTAAACTTGCTCCTCGTCCTCTCACAACTGTTGTTGCTTCTTCTGTTGCTCCTACAGAGGAAGGGAAGGGGAGGGGGGGCGCACCTCAGAACTCTGGTGCAACACTGACGTGGAACCAACCAACCCTATTGTTTACCATAGCAGGTGACGTGCAAGCTAGCCAACCTACCTGCTCGCCCCCCCCCTCTTCCTCCTCACTCCATCACCCCCCCCCCCCTCCCTCACACTCTCCAGGGGCTCCAAGTGTATCAACCTACTTTCAACATCTGGGTCGGTGGGGGGAGGGGGGGGGTAAGAATAGACAAAATAGAATACAGATAAACACTAAGTATATGATGGAGAGAACACACTAACCTCACTTCTCGGCAACACTACCGATACACAGGACTGCTAGACACACTGCGAAACAAAAGGCAGCAGTCCAGACGAAATGAAATGGTACCAGGATGCTGTACAAACACCAGACTGATTACGAGAACTGAACAAACACCTTACATACTGTTACTCTGCTCCTGTCTCACAAACCCTAATTACCTTCACAGCCAGCGAACACCTTAACTATCTCAAGGAGAGAGAGTGACTAATATCAAACAAATACGAGAGATACGAATCAAATTCCACGGTGACTAATTTTACTGTAACCGCCAAACACAATCTAACAACTTGGTGATAACGTATGTCGAGCGGCGGATACAACACAAGCGTATGGTTATGCCGACAATGCTTAAATATCTCGAAATTACCAGAGAAAAAGAAATAAACAACCACAACCTATGAACACACGATGAAAATCTTATATATCTTAATTCTACAATGAATATCCTTGATTCCATTTACTACATTGTAACAGTAGCAATATATATATATATATATATATATATATATATATATATATATATATATATATATATATATATATATATATATATACCTTCCTATTCAAGTGCCCCTTCTATGGTGCTCCCGTCTCGCAGCGTTTAGGAAACCGGCGAAGTCCACCGGGTAAGACCACACGTCAAAAAGTGTTTTGTGTGTGTGTGTGTGTGTGTGTGTGTGTGTGTGTGTGATTTTTTGAAATAACAAATTCTTACTTGGAAACCTATGCATCATCTTGGATGGTCAGCAAATAGCTTCTACAGAACAACTTCATCATCAGTGCTTCATCTCTCGTAGGAAATGTCTTCGTTTTCACTGCGGGTCAGAGAGAGAGAGAGAGAGAGAGAGAGAGAGAGAGAGAGAGAGAGAGAGAGAGAGAGAGAGAGAGAGAGAGAGAGCACCATAAGTAAACAGGGAGGTGGCGTGTCCCATGCCTGAGCCGAGGACGCGCCTCCTCTCCCCTCGCTGGCTTGTGAGGGTCTTTTTGTGCCCGCTGGGGGTTTTGGCCGAGGCGTCTTTGAAGGCCGTCGAGCGGGGGGGCCTCAACCTGCATTGTTGTGGTGTTAATGGTGAGCGAAGGGTTGGCGCAGCGGGGGATACGGGGCGGCGGACGACAGTCGAGGGGGCTCCTAGGGGGTTGGGATGGAACCACACACCCTTGACACAGTGGACACATTAACCCTCGCCTACCATCACAGGCTCCGCGGGACGCCCTCCGAGGGGAAACAATGTTTAGGGGGGACAATGGGCGTGAATGTCGGCGCCATGGGAGTCTGATGTGACCATTAGAGGCCTCGAGCTCCCCAGCGGCACGCCAAAATGGGGGGCAATTAAATGTTGAAGAGCGGCCGGCCACCTCGCAAATTGATTTGAATACAGTAATTGGTGCGCTGCAAGACGCTGCTCAATGGAGGCGCAGCCTTTTGTTGACGCAACTAATAACTATGAGGGACCTCAAGCCGCGGCGTTTTGTGCTAAACGAGCGGTGGAAAGAGGCTCCCCAGTACACTTCCCCTGAGAAGCAAGGGTTGCAGCTTTCACACTTGGCAGGTGGAAAGCCCAGAAGGGAGGGGGGGCCCATGGGAAAGCTCCTTAGGGCTAAGGCCTGGCAGGCTGGCTGGCATCAGGTCTTGGCCAACACCTCCTACTCCTCCTCCTCTCCCTTGCTTTATGGACCATTTGCCAACACACCAACTTTTTGTCGCGCCACCATCAGCAACAATGCGTATCTTGTGCACTTACTAAAGTTATGAGAACCACCGCACTATAATCACCTTCAGAACAAGCCCCAAACTTCAGGTTACTGCCCAAATAATTTCCATGAGAATGGCTCTACAGCGTCATAAATATTCATCATCTGAGGTACTACAAGGCGTCCATGCAACATCCCACCGGCCAAACCAAGACTGGAATGGCTCGCGACCCTTAGAGCTCATCACTCGACGACCTGCAGGTAAATCGATTCCCCCTCCCCCCATGTATCGTCGTGGATCCTCGATTGGCCTTGGACTGCTGCTGCTAACCTGTCGTCTCTCCTGACGAGGGAGACCTACCTACCTCAGGGGCGTGAGCGGGGGACATTTCTCGAGAGGGGATGGCAAATGAAGGCGGGGTTCAGCGCGGAGGCGCAAGCGTAACAAACAATTATTGAGGTAAATTATATGGTAGCGTTAGGCTCGTCGCGACCTTGGTGAGTTCTGCAGAGTAGCTGGCTAGCTGTTGCTCAGCACTACCCCAACACACACACACACACACACACACACACACACACACACACACACACACACACATACCACTCTCCTCTGACGCTTTTCGCAAAGATTCGTATCTCACATCGCATCGCGGAACAAGAGGACGAGATATTACAGCATGAAAAACGGGAAATGAACGAGAGGAGGTCTCTCTCGGCTGAAGATGCTGAGGCAACGTAAGGGTATATTATCCCGGCACTCGAGGGAGGGAGGGAAGGACTGTGCGTATGGTGGGAGGAGGCCAATGTTCACTACAAGGCCTACTGTCCCCTTGAGCGATAACTTGCGGCGCTCTTCTCAACGCCTCTCTCTCTCTCTCTCTCTCTCTCTCTCTCTCTCTCTCTCTCTCTCTCTCTCTCTCTCTCTCTCTCTCTCTCTCTCTCTCTCTCTCTCTCTCTTGCGCTCCCTGCAGGACCTCGCCCTTTCAGGAGACTCGCGCAAGGGGCAACCCGACGTGGTAGAGTTCATTCCTCTCACGCCAGCGTGGCCGCAGCAACCAGCAATAGCAGTAGCAGCAGCGGTAGTGCATCTACGGCACCGATGAAGCAGCGGCAGTTTGGCGTCTTCAGAGGGAGGGAGACATCCGAAGTTAACGAGACGGTGGGGGGTACAATTGGGTTGTTACAGGGCCGGAATGATTACAGGACCACCGTGTTTGATAGAAGGGCGTTTGGGGTTGGTATGGGTGGGCAACAGTCGCGTTATCATGATTCTGTCGAAAAAAAAAAAACGAGATGGAAGGCAAAATGCCATAATGAAATGGTAGAAATGGGTGTATGTGGTTGTATTCGCATACAACACGAGGTATGTACTAGGTCGCGTATTTTCCTTGAAACGGGAGTATACGCCCAGACTCTCAGGGGTAATAAAGGAACTAAAGACATTAATAAGAATGCGAGAGGACGAATAAAGGAGCAAAATATGTAACAAAAGCGTTTCACATCTGCAAGGAGCCTGGAGGAACAACGGCAGATAGATTAAGGGGATGTGCGCGATGGAGACGCGCAAACAGGGCGAAGCTGACGTGTTCGTGCGGGGAACCCGCGTCGTGATTGGCAGCCTCCATGGTGGGCAGGTCCTCGATCCCACCACACTCCTCCCACAGTGTCTCTCACACTCTCTACCACACTCCTCCCACAGTGTCTCACACACACACACTCCACCACACTCCTCCCAAAGTGTCTCACACACACACTCTCCACCACACTCCTCCCACAGTGTCTCACACTTTTTACATGCATCAAGTTTCACTCACACACTCGAGGCATTCGTGATGTTTGTGCTCCACTTTCGTTCCTCCTCCGATCCCCTCGGGAAATTCATTGTCTTCAACCCGTCATTTACGAACATAGAAATTCGCTTTAGAATGTATCGTTATTTTTTTTTTTCAACTAAAGGGAAATAGCAAGTGACGGGGAGATGAACCCCTCCCTCGCCCGCACATATCCGGCGAACCGTAAGAAAATGACGTGGTTACCTCATCTCAGACTGCGGCCCTAATGACAAAAAAAACGCACGGCGGGTGGGTGGGTGTCGGCCCAGCTAGCTAGACTATGCTTTGGCAAATGGCGTCCAGGCAAAAGGTAGAAAAGAAAAAAACTACCAGCCAATCGATGGTTATGGCACCAGTAATCGTGGCCTAGGTCAAGGGGTCCCTGTCTGCAGCAACTAGACTCGAGACCAAACACACACGGAATACCTTTCTTCCTCTTTAGTCGGCCACCTTAGCTTCCCTTCGTATTCTTGTGTTCTGAGGCCTAGAAAATCTCACTTCTCATTTCCCTGATGTCATGTGGCACGGATGACAAGCACCCTGCGAATATTACCCAACTATCTTGAGAGGAGAAATCCCAAATTACAAAAATCGGCACGAGCAACTGACCTACGTATATTTCGATTCATGGGAAACGTGTCCTCTCTCCATGGGAGAGAATGGCCTCATCACCCTCCCTCAGATCACCCGAGGTTTGTCTGCTACAGGTGCCAGTGTTCGTATACCCCGACCCCTCTAGTCACTGACAACACATCCCTTCGCGGTATCCAAAGGCTGTATCGATGATTACCTTAGCGGACGGCAGCAGACGGCGTATGGTATAGGGGCATTTTCTAACTGTGGATGGGGTACGCAATGGCGTGCCGCAGGGCGCAGTCTTAGAACCGCTGCTCTTCTTCTTGAGCTGTTTTCACAAATTACCGAATCAGCTGATTTACAGCACCTGTATACGTTCTGATATTGCCTTCTCTGTATCCACGGATTGAAATACATTAGCTATCAGCTGACATTCAGCAAGTGTATTAGTTTTTATTTCATTTTCAATGTGTCCACAGGAAAAAAAAAATGATTGCCTTTTCTAGTAAAAAAAATTTATATAAATATGACAGTATGTGGGTGACGGATATTCAGGTTACTGATTCTCTCGCAGCCACGGAAATATACCTAATGAATTATATACAACTGTGCAGCTCCTGTTTAATGATTCACTGATTACTTGTTTATTCAATCCATGAAGGTGAAAACAACTGAGTTATCCTTTGTTTTCACAGCGTTCGTATCGTTTTTTTTTCTTCAGTTCTCCAAATGTTATATCATGGCAACTATCTAAAAAAAAAAGTCGATACTAGACTACGTCGCCAATTCACAGCAATCGGCATTTACCTAAGGAATGTTACAAGATAATTGTTTATCATAGGAACACAAAGGATCCAGTAGGGATGCCCAGAGTGCCTCCTGGAGTGTGTGTGTGTGTGTGTGTGTGTGTGTGTGTGTGTGTGTGTGTGTGTGTGTGTGTGTGATTACGTATATGCAAAGTACGAGGAGGGAGTTCTATATCCGTGGGATCCCATCTCTTTTTTTGAGTGTGTGTGTATGCAGAAGTCCATTTGGGTAGACGTGTCTGCTGCAGTGTGTGCACCTGAACTTAGAAATCCCCTTAAAAATATTGCGATTTATGACTCTCATTGGTGGATTTATCAATATATCTTGCTAGTCCATGGGATTGGTTTTTTTTTTCCTCTTCCACTTCAGAGAATAACCGACGTAAATATTCACAACCCTGATCATAAACGTTTCACCCGAGACACAGTTGTAACTCAACGTTTCCCTGGACCAAACTGTTGTGCCTCATGATTGGAATGGCTTGATTCATTGGGGAGTTCCAGCACCACATTGTCTAGCAGGATCTGGTTGTCAATACTTCTGGGGTCAGAGAGTGTGTGTGTGTGTGTGTGTGTGTGTGTGTGTGTGTGTGTACGGGAGTGTTTCCTGAGAGTAATCCACCCATTGCTGCTCCCCCCCAAAGTGTTTCAGGTCCTTGGGTGTAATATATAGTGAGAGACAGTCAGAAATGAACCTCGTTGAACGTGGGGAAAGCCATATTCAGTGATGAAATTCCTCCCAGACATAGTGGAGTAGGTAGTCACGACAAAGGTGGATCACATACCCAACATGGTATGCCCCCTACGTCACATACTAATACCAACCTACGTACGTCTAAGTAATCCCATTAACAATACATTCCGACAGAGGACCTACAACATAAGGTATTGACCTAGGACGCCACTAGCACTCGCTGAGACGCAATAAACGTCTTTTAAAACGTTGATCTTTCCACGTTACACTCCAGGCGCCGACCCGACGGTGCCTGGGACATCGCCTCGGTGAGAAAGACGACTTGGCTACAGATGCGAGAGGCAAGTTATTGATAAAGAACCAACACAAGTGATCATAGTATCTAAACTGTGTCACAAAGTTTCTTAATCCCTTTGGGCAAGACGGGTGGATCCTTGGAGACGACGGTACGACGCTTTGGGGGACGACGCGACGGTGCGAACCATTGGGGAAGACGGTACGAACCAATGGGGACGACGGTATGACCATTGGGGACGACGGTACGACCTTTGGGACGACGGTGCGACCTTTGGGGACGACGCGACGGTGCGAACCTTTGGGAACGACGGTACGAACCATTGGGGACGACGGTATGACCATTGAGGACGACGGTGCGACCACTGGGGACGACGGCACGAGCATTGGGGACGACGGTACGACCTTTGGGGACGACGGTGCAACCTTTGGGGACGACGGTATGACCTTTAGGGACGACGGTACGACCTTTGGAGACGACAGCCTGGCCCTTTGACCTAACCCTTGATGTCCGGAGTAAAAAAAAAAATCACTCACGCCTTGCACTTCTCCCTCAATGTATATATATACATAGATGGAGTAAACCTGGGAGTCTAGACGTAGTTTCCTTCCTCCCTCATCATATGTAGATGGAGCAACATATCTTTTAGCTCGTGATCGAAGTATCGTCGACTACCATCGTCACAGACCAGAGGTAGCTACGCTCTCCTGCGTACGCGCTGGGGAATCATACATACATACATACATACATACATACATACATACATACATATATACATACATACATACATACACACAACAGGTGCCGCACCAGCAACATTAATGAAGGGAACTCGTTCATACGATGAGTGAATTTCATTCAATTAATGGAATTTAAACATGCTACATGTGACATCCCGAAAACGTTATATATATATATATATATATATATATATATATATATATATATATATATATATATATATATATATATATATATATATAACCGACCTTATCTTTAACTAATGGTGTTATGTATATATCATACATATGTATTAGACCTTTGGAAAGCACGAATGAACACAGGCAGCAACGTGTGAGAGACAGGCAGGCAGGAGCACTGGGGGAGCTTGGGGGATATGTATAAAACATATTTATTAGAGAACGTCAATCGAAAAATGGTAGGAAGAAAAATGAATGCAACTTTAATGGATTTGGAAGAAAAAAACATAAAATGAAAGATATTGCAAGGAAAGGACTGTGGCATGTGTTGGGGGGTTGTGTAGAGTGAGGGGAGGGAGGGAAAAGATGGGAGGGGTGTAATGGTGTAGGGAATGGCGTGTTGGGTTGTATTGTGTGAGGGAAGGAGGGTAGGAGATTGTATGGTATGGGGGAAGGAAGGAAGGAAGGGGTCGTATGGTGTTGGGTACAGGGAGAAGGGGACTGTATGGTATGGGAGAAGGAGGGGAAGGGGTTGTATGGTGAGAAGAGAAGGCAGGGAGGGAGGAAGGAGGTTAAGGTGATGGATGCGACGACAGTGTGTGAGGGGGAAAATGAGTGAGTGGTGTGTAGATGGAGCTGTGGGAGCATAAGTAACTCTTCCCTCCTCCTGCCTCGGCTGATCTGTGGACAGAATTCACACAGATGGTTCTAGCAGGTGGAGCCCAGAGGTAAATAATGACCTAGGACAGTATTCCGAAGTGTTCATGAAGTCTGGCGGAGGAACAACTCATCAAATGATCTGCGTGGGCAAGGCAGAACAGGCAGCCGACAGACTTCGGCGGAACGAGTCACTACACGCATAGGTAAGGTGGTCACAACTAGTCATACCAATGAGGTTCACAAGATTACAGAGCTCATGGGAATACATCGGAGAGCCAGATAACACAGGACCTAATTAAGTATAATGACCTTATCTACTGCAGAAGAGCGCATGGGAGAAACTCTTACCAAATGGTATTAGACGAGGTGTATTTACAGTATATGGGAAGGACAGATAACAGGAGACCCGATGGTTACGACGAAGCTGTTTGCTGGAGGACAGTATGTATGAAGGAGAATTACAGGAGAGCTGACAGCCCATGACGAGGTTATCTACTGGAGGACGGTATATGGGAAGGACAGACAACAGGAGACCTGATAGCCCATGACGTGGCTATCTGCTGAAGGACAGTATATGAAGAGGACAGATGGCAGAAGACGTGATGGAATATGAACGAGGTTATCTGCCGGAGGACAGCAAGTGGTTAACCAAGGACCTAATGGAATACGCCCACGTTATCTGGTGGTAGAGAGCATATCTTACATTCCTTATGTCAAATATGGGGAGAGTGTGGTGAGGCAGAAGGTAATATGAAGAGATCGTCGTCAATCACGAAGTCTTCAGCTTACAGTGAGAGTCAAATGCACGTCTTCACCCGAAAAACAAGAAGACTCCACCCTGGGGCGATTGTGGCTCCTCTTAGCCTCAAACTTGGAGGTAGGGAAAAGAGAAAACGTGACAAACAAGAAAGTAAAATGCACGTGTGGAACAAAGAGAAGCGAGTTTAGGGGAAAAAATAACAACACAAAAATGGTATTAAGATACACTATGCACAGTTACAACTGTTGGGTGTTGAGGGAAAAATGGCAAAACTTTATATATATATATATATATATATATATATATATATATATATACACGGGTGAGGTAAAATGTGGAAGAGGAAGAGGATGTCGTGCATGAGGTGGATGGAGAGAGAGAGAGAGAGAGAGAGAGAGAGAGAGAGAGAGAGAGAGAGAGAGAGAGAGAGAGAGAGAGAGAGAGCATGCGGGGTGAGCGGAGTTCCCAGCACGCAAGTGTAAGGAATCATGGAAAGATTATGCATGACCCATCTTACTAAGATACAGAGATAACACTGGACACACACACACACACACACACACACACACACACACACACACACACACACACATTCATATGATAAAGAGATAACACTGGAAACACCACACAAATATATATCTTCAGCTTCATACGTCACTGCCTTTCCAAAAACATATCTATGTAATATACTTTAAAATCTCTAAGACTAAACTTAGCATCACACTATAAGCCTTACAGAGCTGTAAATCCTCCTCAGCATCTCAGACAGTGCTATCATTTGCTGAGAGAAATCATACAACCTCACTCTACCACTGTTATTATCTACATTCGGAATCTGTTTGAAATTCACCAGAGTTAATTAAACCTTTCGTGAAATGGAATGAATATGATCTTTTCATAATCCTGCTACAATTCCAACTCATATGTATATATATATATATATATATATATATATATATATATATATATATATATATATATATATATATATATATTCTTTCTTTCAAACTATTCGCCATTTCTTGCGTTAGCAAGGTAGCGTTAAGAACAGAGGACTGGGCCTATGAGGGAATATCCTCACCTGGCCCCCTTCTCTGTTCCTTCTTTTGGAAAAAAAAAAAAACCGAGAGGGGAGGATTTCCAGCTCCCCAGCTCCCTTCCCTTTTAGTCGCCTCCTACGACACGCAGGGAATACGTGGGAAGTATTCTTTCTCCCCTATCCCCATATATATATATATATATATATATATATATATATATATATATATATATGTCATTTTAAAAGGAATTCCTAATATTTTCACCCAATTATTTTCTCATCAACCTCAACCTTCTTCCACAACCAGGCTTCCCCTCATCAATCAGTCTCAATGTTGATGAATTTCCCCCGCTGGCTTGTGTACATCCAACGCCCAAAGGTGGTCGGTTCCTCTGTGTTCGACCAGACTGATACTCTACGCCGACTAGATTCACCACCACTGCCTGGAGACCCGAGTCTCCGGCGGGGTTCAGTGCTCCGTGGCACACACGCATAATAGCGTGAGTGCTTCACAACTCTCAAAGAAAAAGAAAAAAAAATGTAATAAAATAGAATACAAACTGGAAGAGTTTCGGTTACCTTAAGCCGCAGAGCAAAGCAATTACTTTGATTCGGTCGTTCTCTCTCTCTCTCTCTCTCTCTCTCTCTCTCTCTCTCTCTCTCTCTCTCTCTCTCTCTCTCTCTACACACACACACACACACACACACACGCACACACTTGAGTGCTGAAGTGTAAGTAATCGACATCTTGCACTTATAGGGCCTCTCAAACCTGGTAAAAGGACGCATACTTCAAATAGCGCCCTGCGTAAGGTGTACTTCATAAAGTTCACTTTATAAAGTGCGAGTTCCACATAAAAATGATTTTCACCTCCCCAGAACCGAAGTTAAGAGCTGCCCCAAAGCCTTGCCGCAAAAAGGAAAAAGAAGAGAAAAAGAAAATGAAAGAAAAAGAAAGAAAAAAAACACGCTTTAGTTTAAGGCTTAAGAAATTTTCTGTAAACAAATTTCTCTCAGATATATTTTGAATATTACTCGTTTGAAATACTCGTACGAAATATATATATATATATATATATATATATATATATATATATATATATATATATATATATATATATATTACGAGCAGACTACTGAGCCTTCACGGAGATAACTTTCTCGACCTTATGTTTTTTTCTGTTCTTACCTTTAAAAAGGAATAATACAGGAGGCTAATATTTAGTTTTGCCCTCTTGCTGGCCGGCAGCAGCCTGGCAAACAGCAGTTATTTACCGTCCACTCGGAGCGCACAGCGTGGAACACACGCTAACAACACACGCTAACGACACACGCTAACGACGACACACGCTCACGACACACGCTAACGACACACGCTAACAACACCACACGCTAACAACACACGCTAACAACACACGCTAACTGCACACGCTAACAACACACGCTAGCAACAACAAACGCTAACGACACACGCTAACGACACACGCTAACGACATACGCTAACAACACACGCTAATGACACACGCTAACGACATATTTTCTAGAGAGGGTCTAAACAACCCCCAGCATAGCGTCAGAGTCTACGCTATTAATGCAACAGTCATGGCGTCCAGTTCGCATCTATTGCGTCATTGCATTGGACCTTTCCGTTCTCCTAAACTGGCGCAACCGTTATGTTACATCTGTATTCATGTAAGGTCATCAAGGACTGGCAGGTGGCGCTATATGACCAAGCAATGTCCATCTACGTTATACCCATGAACTAAAACCGTGTATTCAACATCGCTAACCCACCAAGTATAAAGGGTATTTAACAGTAGACTACTCGATTGCCTAGGAGATGAAATTTCCACATCGCCAATCAGCTCCCTGAGGGGAATGTGTCTGAACATCAGTACTATATCATAAAGGTGTATCTAACACGAACATATTACTTCAGATCAATGTATTTAAAAACCCTATTACCTATAGGAATGTATCAAACATCATTACTCTTTTTCACCTACGAGAACTATCTTAGCATCTACAACATCACCACTACAACACCACTACAATTCTAGGGCGAATGAATTCAACGCCACAACTCCGTCACCTACAAACCTGTGCTCGACACCACGACTCGACCGCCATCCCCGACCGGCGAGAGGATCGAACCCTCACATCACTTAACTCCCGTCACTTTAGGAGGGAACTTGCCTTCGAACATCACTCCTCTCGTTCACGCTGGCAAGGCGTTGCACGGGCTCTCGAGAGGCTCACACGCATTCAGAGAGAGAGAGAGAGAGAGAGAGAGAGAGAGAGAGAGAGAGAGAGAGAGAGAGAGAGAGAGAGGTGGGGGGGGGGAGCCGGAGCTGTAACTTCAGCAAGATTCACGCACACACACACACACACACACACACACACACACACACACACACACACACACATAAAAAAAGGGTCCTCCTCGTACAGCGGGGCCCACACGGAACCAAAAAAAGCCTAGCTTCGGTCACATGCTGTCACTCAGCTTGCAGTAATCTGTGCCCCTCATCTGTGTGGGGAGTAGGGGGTGGGGAGGGGTTGTGATGGGGGAGGGGGTGGTGGTGGTGTTTAGGGGGGGAGAAAGGGAAAGGCAGCAGAGGCTGGAGGAGGAAGAGGAGGATGTAGGGAGAAGGGATGGGAAGGAAGGGGAGCTGATGGGTGAGATATGGGTAGGGAAAGCTGGAAGAAGGGAAGGCGGCGAGGAGGGGGAGGAAGAAGAGGAGAGTTTGGGAAGAGACGGGAGTGGGGTGGGTAGGGAAAGCTAGGAGGAGGAGGGAGAGGGAGGGGAGGAAAATGAGGTGAGAAGATGGAAGTAAGGGGGTGTCGGGGTGGTTTTAGGGGAGTCTATGCGTGTGGCAGGACTCCGCCAGGTGGGAGTGGATGCTGCCATCTGCACACATCCCGCAGTCACCTCCACTGCCCGATGATAACATGTGTGTACACTCTCTTGAGGCCGAGGGGGGTTCGTGGGAGTCGTGTTATGACAGCCCGTAATCGTGTCACTTGCGAATCTAAGTAGGGTCGGTCGCCTCTGTAATGACTGATTAGGAATTTCACGGTTTTTTTTTCCCGAGAGAGAGAGAGAGAGAGAGAGAGAGAGAGAGAGAGAGAGAGAGAGAGACTCTCTCTTCAAACCACCAACAGCCGAAGGTATCCGAAGTTATCAAGTCGGGCATCGGTGAGTTATTACCGGGAGTGAGTTACTGTGGCCAGAGCGCCTGGGTTACTCTGGCCTCAAAAGCGCCTGAGTTACTCTGGCCAGAGCGCCTGGGTTACTCTGGCCTCTAAAGCGCCTGAGTTACTCTGGCCAGAGCGCCTGAGTTACTCTGGCCAGAGCGCCTGGGTTACTCTGGCCTATATAGCGTCTAGGCTACTCCTCCCAGGTCACCTCACTCACCCTACTACCAAGGCGGTGGTCATTAACCGGGTTCGGAAGCCGGTCTTTTGCCACGAATGCTTTATAAATCACAGACCCACACGAAAAACCCCCACAACCTTTACCCCAACAAAAGAAAGATCGTTTTCTTTTTCTTTCCTTCTTTTCGGTACGACGACCCTCAAGGAAATGCTTACGAGCGTTCACTGCGGCTCAATTCTGGAATTTATACACAAAGCTTGTGCTTGAAGGCAAAAATGACCCATAAATCAACTCTCTCAGACGTAAGTAGAGAGAGAGAGAGAGAGAGAGAGAGAGAGAGAGAGAGAGAGAGAGAGAGAGAGAGAGAGAGAGAGAGAGAGAGAGAGAGAGAGAGAGAAAACACTATAATATTCTGTTCCACTTCAAACCATTCCCTTCCCCTGTCTCACCTAGCCTTCTTCCTTTCCTCTAACTACCCTATCAAGAGAGAGAGAGAGAGAGAGAGAGAGAGAGAGAGAGAGAGAGAGAGAGAGAGAGAGAGAGAGAGAGAGAGAGAGAGACGTTGGTAATACAATCATCACACTATCTTCGGCATTTTGGTGGCATGCATTATGAAAGAGTAGGTTGAGCAAATACTGTATCAAAAGACGTAAGGTTATAAATAAATCATAAGTAGGTTGAGCAGATACTGTATTAAAAGACGTAAGGTTATCAATAAATCATAAAACGACGAAATGAAAACGAAACGATTGAGCAACGATAAGCTTGGGCGCTACCGGATTCCGCCTGTATGTGGCTACATCCCGAGCGAGCGAGTCGCCATCAGCGGGCTGCATCCGCTGTATCATCATCAGTGGACGAAAAGGAAGTACATTCTCGTGTCAGAAATACGTACTCCAGAGGAGCCCATCCTTTCCCGGCTACTGATTGTAGCGCAGCCTTGTAAATGAGGTCTTGGCGGAGGTGGGGATGGCAATGGGTAGTGTGAGGAGGGAGGAACGGCATTGGTGGAGGAGTGGCAGTGAGTTTTGTGGGGGTGTGGTAATGGGTGGTGAGGGAGTGGCAGTGAGTTTTGTGGGGGTGTGGTAATGGGTGGTGAGGGAGTGGCAGTGAGTTTTGGGGGTGTGGTAATGGGTAGTGGGGAGTGGCAGTGGTTGGTGAAGTATCCATGGGTGATGGGGAGTGGCAGTGGGTGGTGGGGAGTGGTAACGGGTGGTAGGGGAGTAATAATGGGTGGTGAGGGAGACGTAATGGGGAAGCAAGGGGGTGGAAATTGGGAGCGACTCCCATTGTCGTGAAGTTACTATACCAGGCAGTACACAAAGCTTTATCGGGTGCTTGAAATTAGCGTTCGAAAATCGGATGCTCAGATCCGTGTGATCGGGAAACTCGACGCGCACCGTATTATCGGTATGATGCTGGTGATATCTTACCCGATATCAAATCCATAAAGCGCATTGAAGTGGTCATCTTAAAATCTGAAAAAAAAAACCGGAGTTCTAAATTACTTTATGGTTATTTTCGCTACGCTAAAGGAAAAAAAAAAAAGTGGATATGTCACCAAAAAGAAAATATTCGCAAATGGATATTGTTACGGGAATATCGTCGGATGGTCTTTGTTATGCCATTAGGGATGTCACAATACCGTGTCCTCGTCGCAGACACAAGTCTCGCACATCTGTCCTCGTGCCGGACGGGGATATAGCTGTCCTGTCCTCGTATATCATGGCACGAGTCTCGCACGTCTGTCCTCGTGCCGGACGGGGATATAGCAGTCCTGTCCTCGCATATCATGCACGAGTCTCGCACGTCTGTCCTTGAGTCGGACAGGGATATCGCGGTCTTGTCCTCGTATGATGCACGAGTAATTAACCCCCTAATCCTACAGAATTCACTATGACCGAAAAACCCAACTCCCCCCTTAGAGAATCACGAGTCACCGCGAATCAACGCCCTTCAGAGAATCATGAAAACACCTGAGCTGGCTAGAGTCACCATGAGAGGTCAAGCCCCTAAAGAGAAGGAGAGGGTGATGGAGCAAGGATACGAGGGAAGAGGGAGGAAGGAGGAGGAGGAGCTGCGTACGCCAAAACTGGGTACCCGTGTCAGCTGGGCGCCGGCAGGGGATGGACTGGTGTAGACAGGACATCCAGGACCCCGGAGGGAGCGAGTGAGTGAGGGAGGGAGGGAGGGACAGGGAGGGAGGGAGGGGACAGGGAGAGAGTGAACGGGCGAGGGAGGTTTTTGTCGTGCCTTGGTGATGGACGTAGGCGGCCAGAGATTGTGATAAACTTGTCAAAGGAGAGCTCCCCGCGTCTTTTGTTTTTGCTGCGAGGGAGACCCCGAGCTCGGTTGCACCTCTCGACCGATGAAGACGTAACGTCTTTAGGAATCGAGGCGAGGGGGAAAAAAAAAGGGGGAAAAAAAAAGAAAGAAGCGGTGTTGCGGGATTCTTAACCGTACCTTGCATTTTCTTTTGTGTTGCCCTGTTTTTTTTCTCTCCCACTTTCCTTTTCTTTTGCTTCTTGTTCGCAGTGGCCGCCAAAAAAGGATTAAAACGAAGAACCTCTGACCTTCCTGCGTATGCTAATCAGGGAGATGATTAATGAAGTGTACCGACCCGGCAGGACGACTCACCACGCCGGAAGGGAGGCAGGGCATCATAGCAGAGTAAACCCTTACTTCAAGAAGAGGTGGTTAGGGTTGTCTGCAGTTCGCGAGGACGGTAGAATGCGATGGCCTCCTCAAAGACAGATATTCTTCTACTGTTCTGTTTTGTTTTTTTCTTTTTTTTTTCCCCGCCTTTATGGAGGTCGTGAGTTGACGAGTAACAGAGGTAGTGTGGTCTACCATGTCACGAAGGGGGTTTGGTAGTGATGACAGCGATAGTAGTGATGAAGAGAGGTGGTGGTGCTACTGCTGGCGGCGAGGGAGTGCAAAGGAAGTTGGAAGTACTGGCAGTGGTTGTGGTGGAGAGAGTGTTGGAGACTACTGGCGGTGATAGTGGTTGGTGGCGTTGCTGGTAATGGTGGTGGCAATGTTGGTTGTGGCAGTGATGTTGAATTATGTGGTGGTAGCGACAGGGATAGGGTAGTGGTGATGGTGGTGGTTAGTATCAGTGATCATGATGATGTTGGTGATGTTAATGGTGATAATAACAACGGCAGTGATGACGATAAATACAACTAGTGGTGTTGTTGCAGGCGGTTGTAGCAAATGATGCGCAGGTCGTGCTGACGATAGTTATGGAATGGCAGTGGTACTGACAACGGTGGTGGCAGGAGTAACAACAAGAAATGATAGTGACAACACTGAGCAGGAGGGAGATCACTCGTATCTAAACTACCGCTGTTTATTATATATATATATATATATATATATATATATATATATATATATATATATATATATATATATATATATATATGACTGTGAGTGTGTGTGTGTGTGTGTGTGTGTGTGTGTGTGTGTGTGTGTGTCCCTTTCCCTCCCCTCACCCTCACTTAAGACCCGTTCTCGTTCCCATCACCTAATCACAAATTAAATTCACATGGCACTCGCGGGCTCATAATTCCGGAATCACTGTAATTCTTGCGTGCATGACAGCTGGACCCGCCGAAGGCAGGCAGGCAGGGGTTGGAGGGGAAGAGAAAACATGCAAGGTCTTCATTATGAATGGAGTGTGGACGCTCCCATGACGTGGTGGCGGTGGGAACCGTTCAAATTTGTGATTGACTTCCAACCTCGCCCATTCAACAGTCGCGCTTCGCTCTCCACCTCAGCACCAAATGGCCCCCTCTGGGGTCATCGTATAATTACTGTATGGACGTGTCTGTATATAAGAGAATTTGACGTGATATGATTTGGAATTATATTATCATCTTACTCTTAGTAGGGTCTAATGTTGGATACCATGATTGGATTGAAGCGTTTGCTCACGAATTTTTTTTTTGTGCGTGCTGCGTGGTGGTGTTCGTGTGTGTGTGAGTGTGTGTGTGTTCGATGGCGCGCCTCCACGCCCCATGAACTACTCACCAGTCCCATTTCTTTCCTTCTTTTCCATTCATTTTGGAAAAAAATCATCTATACTCCCGATCCACAGCTACACTCTACGTTACCTCCGCCGTTTAAAAACGAAGGTAGTTTCGTCACTAGGATGACCATGTAGCCATGTCTTCCTCCTTCGGTAGAAAAGAAAAAATAATAGAGAGAGAGAGAGAGAGGGAGATTCAGGTGTTGTATTACCGGCGAAGTGTCAAACTGTGTATGTCATCGTGTGGGACGAAGTCAAGATGGCGAGGATCGGGACGCCGCCACCGCCCACACCCATGTGTGTCACATTAGTCACGAAACCAACACCGGCCTTCTTGGGTTTCGCATACGCTCCCCGACTTACATATAATTAAACTCTAATTATGAAGGGAATAATCGAGGGGGAGCTGGGGTTAATTTCTGCGCGGGCAGGAAGGGGGAACGGACGAGAGAGAGAGAGAGAGAGAGAGAGAGAGAGAGAGAGAGAGAGAGAGAGAGAGAGAGAGAGAGAGAGACCCGCGCGCGAGGGTGTAGTAAGCTTTGCCTGCAGAGGAACCACAGAACACTTTCAACAGTTTCGTGTTCAGAGGCACGGAATGTTCACTACGCCTTGAGGTGTTCCCTTACTGTTGTATTCGTGTTAAAAATCTTCTTCCTACCCTTGAAAGAAATGACTGATCCCGCATTAAACCACTGGTAAAGAAAAAAGGATGCATATATTTTGCATACTCAAGCAATATGTTGCTTTTGCATCATCCGGTCAAGAAATCTGCTTTAGTTTGCATATACTACACAAATATATCCGCTTAACTTGCATATAGCACTCAGGCAATTTGCGTATTTTGCGTATATCACTCAGGCAATTGGCTTACTTTGCACATGTCGCTTAAAACAATCGATTACTATGCCTTTACCACTCAAGAAATCCGCTTACTTTGCATGTACCACGCAAAAAAATAACTTAATTTGCATGAATCAATGGGGAAAAAACTGCTTCTACAAGACACTTGCTTATTCTACATCTACCACTCGAAAACAATTAATTCATTTTCCATTTAACGTCCCTTACGCTTCCCCATCCTCAAGCTATTTCCATTAACAAAACACGGTACGGACGTACACAGCCAGCAGCTAATCCGGCTGACACACAATCTGTGCGACGACAGCTCCTGCATCAGGAGGAACTCAACTGACGACAGCTACTGCAGCAGGAGGAACTCAACAGACGACAGCTCCTGCAGCAGGAGGAACTCAACAGATGACAGCTCCTGCAGCAGGAGGAACTCAACAGACGACAGCTCCTGCAGCAGAAGGTACTCAACAGACGACGGCTCCTGCAGCAGGAGGAACTCAACAGACGACAGCTCCTGCAGCAGGAGGAACTCAACAGACGACAGCTCCTGCAGCAGGAGGAACTCAACAGACGACAGCTCCTGCAGCAGGAGGAACTCAACAGACGACAGCTACTGCAGCAGAAGGAACTCAACAGACGACAGCTCCTGCAGCAGAAGGAACTCAACAGTCAACAGCTCCTGCAGCAGGAGGAAATCAACAGACAACAGCTCCTGCAGCAGGAGGAACACAAGACGTCAAGACGGAGTGATTAATGGTCTTCATTGATACGTGCAACCACTGCAAACGACCTCATCTACCTCAGCAAATGGGGGTGGGGGGGGCGAGGGAGGTAATTAAGTCTCAATACACGTCATATTAATTAGTGACTGATGATGCGGGTCCCTGCCGTTGGCAGGGGGGTGGAAGAGAAGGATGGATGTGGGGGCATGGACTACAGTCCTCAACAAGCTCTCCTCTTCCTCATCCTTTTTTGTCTTCTCATCACCTCTCCTTCACTCATCTCCTTCCTCCTCCTCCTCCTCCCTCCTCCTCCTTCTGTGATCTTCTACACCTTTCCATCATTCATCATCATATGTTTACTCTCGTGAGCGCTACGAGCTGGCTGTTTCTATAGGCATTATAATCACACTGTAGGTACTCGTACGTAAGCTGCTGTTCTCTCTACAGGTCCTCCTTTCTCCCCCTTTCCCATTCTCTTCCTGTGCTTTCCCCTCACCCTCATCTTACATTCCAATCCTCTCCTCACCGAAAACCCATATAACGAACTATTCCACTCCATCCCATCCATTCCCACGGCCTCTTCCATCATCATCCTCATCATCCCCTTTCCCTCTCTCCCCTTTTTCAAAATCATCCCACCCACCCGACTACTCTTCACCAACTACTCCCCTCACCCCATCCCCTCGTAACCTCCCCAAACCCACCCCACCACCCAACAACTCTCCCTCCAATCACAACGTTGAGTACAATTCTTTAACAGCGAATTAGAAGATTTAGTGTCGTCACTCATTACAGCTTGGTCGACGTGCTCTTCCCTCCGTAGCTGAGCAGTCGGATCTCCTTGAAATCAATTGCGTGAAGGTGAAGCTTTAGTTACACGAGACGAGTTTAAAAAGAAAAAGGACAAATAAGTAGCGGCAACATTTACACTATACTATATACCCCAGCATTTCTATACAGTCGGATGATAGACAATTAAATGTGTGTGTATGTGTGTGTGTGTGTGTGTGTGTGTGTGTGTGTGTGTGTGTGTGTGTGTGTGTGTGTGTGTACTGCCACATTCCACAATTAAAGTTATTCGTAAATGTATCTATTCTATCACAATTTTTACAAAAAAAACTATAAATTTTACAACACATTTAATTAAACATTTAATAAAAGTCACGTGCATTAAAGAAAAAATATGTATCTATATGAAAAATGAAAGAGGAAAATATCATATAGAAATGATGAGTAATAATATAGAAATATAAACCTGAGAGTAATGTATCAGGCAATGAAATAAATGTGTATATAAATATTCTATTTTTTCACCAGATTCAAACAGGTCAACACTATTTCGAATAACAAAGTGTGAGCGAATGAAATCCTTCTCATGTATTAAGTGTATTGAATAACGTGTAGTTTTATACAGTGTTTGGCACCCCTTCCTTCCCACGTTACATGTTACCAACTCTGAACCTGGCTCTACCCTTCCTTTCCCTCCCGCCCTCCCTGTCACACGTTACCACCACTCTTGCTTGGGGGAAGAAGGGTCTGACTCCCCCTTCCCCCTGTTACATGTTACCACCCTTGCTTGGGAGGGGGTTTGGCTTCCTCTTCCCCCTGTCAATCCAGTAACTAAGGACACAGGAAGGATTTTTCTAAAACATTTCGTTTCCCAAATTCTCTTTTTCTCTCGTTGACAGATTTAAAGTGAGTTTCTCAGGGGGGGACACAATCGCTGCCGTCATGATAGTAAACACACGACTCTGTTCAAAGGGTGGGAGGATCGTCACGTCTACCCAACCTTACGACCGTCTTACGTCCATCTCTCTCACGTCCAGGAGGCGCCATGTGACTGACAACGAGGACGACCCCCGTATCGAAGGAGACGTCCGCCGAAACACGAAAGTGATTCGCAGGGTCAACCCCTGCAGCCTCACGCTGACACCACCACCACCAACACACACCCCTACATTCCTCTCTCTCTCTCTCTCTCTCTCTCTCTCTCTCTCTCTCTCTCTCTCTCTCTCTCTCTCTTTGTCTCACAGCAAAGGCTTCCTCCGAAGAGCAAGGGTGGCGACTCATTTTTGACATCTTCATTCACGCTGTGGCGGAGCGTTCGAGACTTTGTTTATATCTTTTTCCTCTCTCCGACCGTCGTATCATTTTAAGCGGCCCGAATAAAAACCTGCGCTGCAAACTGGATGGACACACACACACTCACTCTCTCTCACGTCATTTCTATACATAGTATTTCTGAGTCGATTCTGGCATAGCGCGGAGGTGATGTTTATCCGGGTGTAGCGTATTAATTCCCGTGGCTTCGGAGAGCATAAGAAAGAACACAGCCATCCCACGATAGACACAGATCCCTTCATCACCAAACAACGCGTCGTTCGATTCGACTCTGGCGGATGGAAACAGATAATAGGATGGGGTGGAGAGAGAGAGAGAGGGGGGGGGGTCTTTAGTGCCTGAATACGTCACATATACTCTCCACATTTGCCCCTAACACCCTCACAGTCTTACGATCGAGGAACCGACACCGTTACGATGGTTGGGGTAGTTACGAGGTGGTGGCATTTCGGGAGACGTGTCCCTGCCATCTGCCTCTACTACGGCAGCACTTTGCCTCTCAGAATAACTTCACGGTTTTCATACAATTGTGCGAGAACAGCATCGGCTCCATGTAAAACCCGAGATGTCTCGGACCGCGCAATTTAGTTCAGTATATTCGCGTTTCCTTTTTTTTTCATTTCATTTTCCAAAACATCGTTTCACATATTTTCCGGCTTGACTCCAGCGGTAATGGCCCTCTACGCCCCTGGGTAACCTCATGGTTCCTCCCTCATGAAGCGGGGCGACGATGTCGCTCGCTTTTCAAAACTGGCCGGGACGACACCGGGTGACTAAACATGAGGATCATCTTCTCTCTCTCTCTCTCTCTCTCTCTCTCTCTCTCTCTCTCTCTCTCTCTCTCTCTCTCTCTCTCTCTCTCTCTCTACCAATAACGCGCACACGACCTCATTTCGGCACCCATGCCGATGGGCGAAGGAAGGTCGAGCAGTTCTAGAGCACCTATAAAAATCCGCCCCACCCCTTCCCTCCCACACACACACACACACACACACACACACACACACACACCTACACCTATTCCGGTTCTCGTGAAGGTGGCTGGCTGGCTGGCTGGCTGGCTTGGGAAACGACTCCCGGCTAAGGTTTATTGGTAAGTTAAATAATAATAAACAGCGGGCGTAACTCAGACACGCAACACGGCCATTGAGAACTCGGTAAATTACACATTAGCAGAGTAAGGCCAATATTTGTGCCGTCGCGAGGCGCGTGCTGAGTAAACAGGGCGCGCACACACACACACACAGGGAGGGAGGGAGTGAGTGAGAGGGAGGTGATGGGGGGTAAGGCAGGGAGAGGCCCAGGCAAACAACCGGGAGTTTGTTTACACCTGTGTCATATTTATATTACCGAGTAAAGTCATTCCCAGGGTCCCCTAGCAACACACACACACACACACACACACACACACACATACACACACACACACACACACACACACCTCCTCGTCTGCTTGCCTCACCATACATTCCTGCTACACCATACACTCCTCACCCTCTGCTGCACCATATGTATGCGCCAACTGCACCATACATCGTCCGCAACTCCTCACCTAAGTGGTGCACCATACACTCCACCCCTCACCTGCCACACCATAGCACCATACACTACACCATTCAACATACTACCTACTACACCTACAACCATACACTACCATCCCTCGCCTTCTGTGCCATGCAACCCAACCCCCTCATACCCAGGTCTTCTGCTCAACACATCCTTCTCGTCTCGACCGAACACTGTAGATATGCAACGAGAGGAAGATAATCAGTACAGTGTACACTCCTGCACTGTTGACATAACTTCGATATATGAGGCAGGAAGAAACAAAATACTCCATAGAGTAAACAACACACAGCTAGACATTCTACAACTTGAGAAGTGACAGATGATGTGAATGATTCTACCATTGCGCTCCCTTGAGTCGAACTCAGGCTACTGAGAGCAGTAGGTGGTCAGCGTGCTTCCAGACCACCAATGGGACAAGGAGGGCCCTCGGGATCAGGGTGTGAGAGGCCGGTTTCGCCCCACAGGCCCACAGTGAGTGGATGGGGCCCCTGGATGTGTAAACAGCAAAGCCAGAGAGACTAAGTTCTGATCCAAAGGTGGTCCAATGGTACGTTGAACGCTTGCTCTTCTCGGTGGTCTGGGTTCGATTCTCTGGTGCGTAAAGGTAAAACAGTTTAGACGGATTGACATTATGAACATTACATGTTCTGGTATATGACGTGGTGCGTGTCTTAGCTTTAAACATTACCATCCTTTAGCCTCTTTTTTTTCCCTAAAGCACTGTTTCCTTATTAGCTGACCCATCGTTAATGGGGAAGCTTCTCTATCTTATCCTGTCAACAACGGTGTACCTCAGGGCTCTCTCCTGTCGCCTGCCTTCTTTCTCTTCTCTCCATAAATGATCTTTCTTCAACATCTCTTTACTCTCTTACATCAGTGATATTTCAACTCATCTTTCTTCCTCTCCAGACCCCATTACTCCTTCCTTTTCTCGCACTGAATCTATTTCCCCTGATAATCCAGACCCGTGTGGCGTCTTCGGAACAGAGATGCAGTAACCTGGATAAAATCAACGGTGCAGTAACGCAGTATCTACCTCTATCTCTTTCTATATCTCACTAGTTTCTTAATATTAAATTCCAAAGCAACTGCGATTCAACCTTGCGATAACATAAACATGTTTTGGCTTTATTATATCCTCCACTCTACCCTGAAAACCTCTGCATAATGAGCATGGCAAAATCCGCTTCCCTAAAGCCATGAGGGTTGTAAAAGTGCTTCAAGCTATTCTTCTTGTGGGGAGCTGGTCCTCAGCTACGGAGGAGGGTTCAGTTGCCAATACTGCTAGCATATCTGAGGTGGCTCTTCTTTCACCTCTTCTCTTCACCTTGGTGGAACCAAAAGCTGTCTCTTTATCTGCTTCCATCCACAGTGACACTGATGCTCTATCTCTCTACTCTGTAGGTATCACTTTGGCCTCTGCTCCTGTGTTTCTGAGTATATCCCTACCAATAAGGCGTGGACTACGGCTGCTTCCTATACCTTCTATGAGGGAAATGGCCACACGAGAATTGTCCATTATGACACCAAGTTTTATCGTGAAACATCTAAGCAGAGGCATCTTCTTCCTCAGGCTGCGGTACTTGATGTAGCAGGGAAACGCAGACTCCTCTGGCCTCTTTGTCTGGACACGGAGTTCATCGGACTTCCTTTCAGGACACTGATTCCATTGGCCGCTATCGGGGCCTGTCTTTCCCCTTACCATGTCGGCCATCATAATAATTAATAGATAAATATCAAATATCTATCATATACTTCAAAGTAATTAACCATAAAATGGTCTCTGAACAACACAAGTCACTTAAGACATCCTAACAAAGGCTCGTGAAGTCTTCTCATTACAATCTCCTTCTCACCTGTTCACAGCCGTACATATATACACTTGTGTGAGCACTGATAGCAGAGCATCCTCGCCCCCGCACGCGCGTGCACACAGGGATACGCGCGTGCGTGGCGGTGCACTTGCACACGTGTGCTTGTGTGTCAAGGAAAGTCTACGGTCCTGAAAGCAATGCTTTCACTCACTAATCACCAGACCTGAGCCGACTGCTGTGTACGTAAGCTCGTGGCCTCGCTGACGAACAGACAGACAGACAGACAGACAGACAGACAGACAGACAGATGAAAAGTGACCAGTCAAATCCTCGTCATGCGTCAACGCAGGGATGGACGCAATGACAGAATCACAACACCTGCAGGAGATGACGCGAAGACGGGAAACAGACAGGAGGTACACACAAATAGACAGACAAAGTAAGAGACTCGTAGACCAATTAAGAAACCGTCAAGAACCATTTCAACTCATCACTACACGCACAGTCGTAAACATGTCATTCGTAAAAACAGTCTCCACAGCGGTTTTGCATCAGAATCTAACATTTGTACGTCCCTTTATGTGTCTATGTGTGTGTGTGTTCGTGTGTGTGTGTGTGTGTGTGTGTGTGTGTGTGTGTGTGTGTGTGTTGACCACCATGCACTCTACATGACCAACACTTACGTCCATGTGATCATCACTACCACCACACGCCTATGTGGTTACCATTATCCCCACATGCCTATGTGATCACCAACATCACCACGTGCTCACGTGATCACCATCACCACGTGCTCACGTGATCACCATCACCACGTGCTCACGCGCTCACCCCTCATCACCACACGGCCAGTCTTATCCACGTCATCACCACATGCTCGTTCCGTCATCATCACATACCTATAGGATCACGAATCATCATATTGCTGAGGTCGACCACCATCACCAAACACCTCATGACCTCACCTCCCCTTCCCTCCCTCTATCACCCCTTCCCTCCCTCTATAACCCCCTTCCCTCCCTCTATCACCCCATTCCCTCTCTCTATAACCCCCTTCCCTCCATCTATAACCCCCTTCCCTCCCTCTATAACCCCCTTCCCTCCTTCTATAACCCCCTTCCCTCCCTCTATCACCCCATTCCCTCCCTCTATAACCCCCTTCCCTCCATCTATAACCCCCTTCCCTCCCTCTATAACCCCCTTCCCTCCTTCTATAACCCCCTTCCCTCCCTCTATAACCCCCTTCCCTCCCTCTATAACCCCCTTCCCTCCCTCTATAACCCCCTTCCCTCCCTCTCTCCCGGGCGCCCCCACTATACAAGAACCCACCCGTAGACATGACTTGGCAACCCGTCTTATCAAAGCCTCTCCCGTAGATGTCTTAAGTTCTGCAATTAGCTGATAACGGCAGGAGGAGGAGGAGGAGGAGGAGGAGGAGGAGGAGGAGGAGGAGGAGGAGGAGGAGGAGGAGGAGGAGGAGGAAGAGGAGGAGGAGGAGGAGGAGGGAGCCACTTGGACGAGAAGAGGAACGCCTCAATCGTCCACAGAGCAGACATTATGGCCTCTCGCCAAACGCTGCTTAGGAGCGGATTTCCCATGAACTCAAGCACGGTAATGTACCACTGTCTTGACCCCCGTTGGACTACCCACCCCCCCTCAATTACGCACAGCTGATAAGTATGAGGTGGGAGGGGAAAATGGCAGTGATCTCGGTAATACGAAAAGTAGAAGCGCAGGGGAGGCGAGGCGACTGTGGTGGCTGTGGCGGTGTCTCCCGTGCAGCGCCGTTTGTTTACCCGGGAATCTTTTTTCTTCTCCTTTTTTTTTTTTCACCTCCAGAAAACCACATTCCACTCGCGGGCTGGAAATGATGACAAACGTATCATTACGGATAGTTACACCAGTCTGGGTAGTTGGGACTAAACAGCCAATCCCTATTTCAATTTGCATTCTCCTCATTATCAAACATTACGTACGTTACGAAGAAGACATGGGCAAGGAACGCCGCCGGAGGAGGGAGGTAAGGAGGGAGGGAGGGTGCGTGGGGGAGGGGGTCAGACTTGGAGGGAGGGAGGGTGCGTGGGGGAGGGGTCAGACTTGGAGGGAGGGAGGGAGGAGGGGTGCGTGGGGGAGGGGGAAGACTTGGAGGGAGACACGGAGGGATAGAGAGGAGGTGGAGGGGAAACCCCCCCTTCAACCCCCCCTCGCAATCTTATCCTTAATTCATAGCATTACCTTCGTTATAGGAGCATAAATATTACCCGGGCCACATCACCACCGTTTTAAACACCAGTCGTGTGTATGGGCACCAGTGTAATCAAAGAGTATAAAGCTCCAAGCAAGCGGCCATAGCTCAGGGGATATTGAATAATCTATCATTACCGGGGGAGATCCGACGTGTTTTACGACCGCCCCCCTTGTGTAATCTTGGCCGATTCGTAACAGTAATGTCCTCCACTTACTTTTGTTGGGAAGCGCCCTGCGCTCTCCCGTGGGGGACTCGCTCACTGTGACATTGCATTTTCCACTTAATGAAGACCTAGGACAGAGGGGAACATCTCGCCGTGACAGTCCATCCACACGCCAGGAGTGTCCATAGGGCACCGGCGCGTCTTCCTCCAGGGAAGGCGTGGCCGCCCCATTGTACCATTCTCTACGGAGGCAACACTGGCGAATTCCTGAAGGAGGCCGACCCCGAGTCTCTGACGAACGAATTGGTAACCACATTAACCCCTGAAAATACCGAGTGTTATAGGAACCCCTTCGAGGGCCTATCATAATCAAGCCTTACGTAATTGATTCAAACGTGCCAGTCCGACCCCGAGGTCAGATACGAAAGAGAAGTGAAAGAATTAAGAAAAAAAATAAGAATGGGTAGGAAGAGTTCTCATCCGCCCCTACACGACCTTGAATTACGGACAACGAGACCGGCCGATCTTGGCGGGTCGGGAGGGACCTTCCATCAGACAGTCGCTGCCGGAGTGACAGCCAACGACGGCTTCAGGTATCAACGCTTCGCCAGGTAGAATCCATCATCATTAACAACAATTTCTGCCCGTTGTTCATCCCCCCCGTCCTCTCTCTCTCTCTCTCTCTCTCTCTCTCTCTCTCTCTCTCTCTCTCTCTCTCTCTCTCTCTCAGCAGACATTCCTCCTAGGCTTTAGCGGCACAAGTGGCTCGGAGTGTGGAAGCCAGGAACCATCAGCGAGCACCCGTCCGTCTCGAAGCTCACAATGTTTCGTAGCGGTTCGAAGCGAAGGTAGACCCATCTGCCTCGCACACCCCGAGCAAACCTTGTGTTGTAGGGTTTAACGAAGCGTCTCGGGGCTTTTCTGTCTTGTGTCTGTCTGTCTGTCTGGATCTCTGCTCCCCTTTGTTCCCAGGTCTGGTGACGTACACCTTACTCTCGCCATCTTATTAACCTCGTTGCTTGGTCGGTGCGGAGGCTGGATGGAAGACCCTGTGTCAATGAGCCAGAGCCAGTTTTAATAATGAAGTCTGGGGGGGTAGGGGGGGGGGGTAGGTATTGTCTTCATCAAACACCCACACTTGATACAAACTTGAGGCAAGAGGGTTAACAGAGGTATTCATCACCCCCATTTCAGGGAAAGCTGTGCTCATCTTCCTAAGTTAATGCAAAGTTAAGAGTGAGGTTTCATCTTCCTTAACTAGATACAAAGTTAGACGAAGGGGGACTTTTTGAGTTCAGGTTCCTAACTTGATTCAATGTTAGTGGAGTGTAGGACCGCGCGTTCATCATCCTAACTTACAACAAAGTTAGTGTAAGGGACACTGACTTTAACTTACGCCCACTATAAAGACAGTATAGTTAGGAACATACTGTTGACTCAGACTCTATCAAATCAAATAGTGAAGTCTTATGACATCACTGCATCAGCGGCTGAAGTCCTTGAATATGTCTCTCTGGCGGAAAAAAAAAGGAGGAAAACTATGACATATCACCTGATGTCTCCTGGGAGACGATGATCAGACGAAGGAGAGGCAAAACAATAAACCCTGCCTCCAACTCCTCCTCCTCCTCCTCCTGCCTCCTCCTCCTGCCTCCTTCTCCTGCCTCCTCCTCCTAACTCGAGAACAATGATAACGTCACGTGTTCCAACACCCAGTGTACTGTACTTTTACAGCGGGTTCACGACTGCACACCGCTCCTAACTGAGCTTTCTGAAAACCCACCTCGTCCACGACAAAGACCGTGAGAAAACTGGGACTCACATTCGTGCTTAGGAGATGATTCACATTTCCTCCATGACTTTTCGCTGCACAAATCACAACACGCATGAACCCTTGAGGAGGAGGTGGAGGTGTGGGGGTATATGTTTGTGTTGGAGATCGGGTCAAATTGAGTAAAATGAAGTGAACAACGCACGCCATCATCACATTCTATTTTGTCTCTGTGTTTCCCCTCCTTCCACACACAAACAAACACACACACACACACACACACACACACACACACATCCCATTCTCTCGGCTGTAGCCACATCATCTGGCCCACGACTCATCACAATCACATATCGTTACAGAGGAAATTTCTGAGGTGTCTGGTGAGTTTCCTGTCAGCTGACACAACCAGCTTATAATACTTTAACTTCAAAATGATTTTCATCGTTACTTTAAAAGTCCTTTAAACAGTTTGTGTGCATGTGTGAGAGAGAGTGTGTGTGTGTGTGTGTGTGTAGCCCTTTTAACGACTCCTTCCTCAACATTTCCTTCACATAAATCATTACACCTATGTTTTAAGCTACCATTACCTTGATAATCACTCCACGAACTATTTCAACAAAGCGTAAAAAAAAAAAAATGAGAATAAAAAAAATGATATAATTACCCGAATCTTCAAACCGGTCATGGTGCGCAATCCATCTATATGAAACCCCGATGCAACCGAAACCAACGGGCAGCGAAGCGAACCCCCCCCCCCCCCCAAAAAAAATATTTATCCTATATCTAAAGAGGAGGGGAAACCTTGGGTACGAGACGGAGCCAATAACATGCTATATATCTCGGCCTTATCAACTACCTCCCACTCATTGTAATATTTCATTCAATGACAAAGGCCATTTAAGGCATCTTCTCTGTCCTCCTCCCATTTCGTCCAGCAAGACACACTGCCGTCCTGATATGAAATTGGAATTGCATCCTGGTAATTTATGACTTCGTTTGGGCGATAGAACTTGGAGTTCGGGAGGATGGTCTCCCAGGGACCCCAATGATAGATGGGGCGGCGAGGGGCAAGGGTGATGGTGGTGTGGTGTGTTGGTTGTGGTGGTGGTGGTGGTGGTAGTGGTGGTGAGGAAGGGGGAGGGCGACAGTGGTAGTCAAGTTGGTGGTAAGGGTGACTGCAGTGGTGGCGGTGAGGTGGGCAATGGCGGTTAGTGGCACCGGTGGAAAGAGCGCTCTTGGTACTGATGGTGATGGGAGTGTGGTGATGGTGAAGTGTGGTATAGAGATGCTCATGGCAGTGGCGTTGATGGCAATGATTATGCCAGGTGTGGTGATGGTTGTGATGGAGAACAGTCGGTGGAGGTTGGTATGGTTGTAGCGGTGGCGCTGATGGTTGTGGCACGATGGTGGTAAATGGTAGTCCCCTGTAGCAGCGACGATGGTGGTGATGGTAAAGTGTTGTGAGGGAAGTGACTGGTGGCACGGAAGTGGTTAGCACACGGCGGAACATCGGCACTGCATAACTACGCTGACGACTTGACGAATACTCTTTGAGGAGGAGGAGGAGGAGGAGGTGGGGGACGGACGGAGGCCAGAGAGCCTCTGGGGGTTGTGTGGTTCCCATGTCTTTTGTTGTTGATGATGAGGGGGTTTTCCGCCAAGTCCCATCCTGGCGGTAAGGGCGCCTCTTGTCTTTGGGGATCGTCCCGCCCCTTCCCCTTTTTTTTGACCCTTGTATTCCCCCCCCCCCCCCCCCCCCCCACCCCGTTACCATAAATCTTCGCATCCACACCAAAGGGACGTCTAAAGTCTGCCGTGTAAAAGTCCTGCAAACGGATTCAGGATTTTTGGTTCCAGCGTTCCTGACGACGCGCTTCAAAGCTAGAAATATATATATATATATATACGGGGCCAAATTTACATCAAAAGAAAAACGTATTAGCGTGACGGCACGAGGCGAAGCTATGCAAAGACAAGAGCCAACCCGACAACGCTGACAGTCATCTACCGTCAAATATCGACCTTAAATACATGTCTTCCAGGTGATGTGTGGGACTGAAAGGACATAATCAACGAATTACCGAAGGATATCCAACGTTAGAGACACCAGGAGGAGAGGCGGATTGACATATAACTTGGCCCGTATAGTTTTGAATTGTGGGATCTAAGGCCATAAAACACTATCCGAACCTTTGCCCTGGACTGCATGAGGAGAATCCCGCGGGATGAATCCTTATACACCAAGCAGAACTCTGCGCTTATATTAGTAACGATAATTCACTGTCTTATGCCCTTATTTCGTAGCTGATGTGTTCATGTTGGATTAAAAAAGAAAAAAAAAATATTAGTCCACCGTTCTAAATCCTCAGGGTACAATCCATCTTCAATATCATCTCTAACTTTGCTATCCTGTCTCTGTCTATGTCGATTAAGAAGACATGGGTCTGTTACCTTTCTCCAGCAGATGAACTCATCATAGTCCATGGGGGTCTTCAAGCTACCTGTCTCCTGCATGTACCCAGTTTCATTTACATCCTCCTGCTTTCAGTCCGTAATATGTATTCGCTATTTTGAAGAAGAATGTCAGAAAAAAACCTTCGCCTGTCGTGGAATGTTTTGTTTGGAAAGGTCAGCTTATGAGGGCGTTGTTGAACAGCAAGAATTAACTTACTGGGGACCAATTCAAGATATTGATGTTACTAGTGGTACGTTTCTCTGCTTACACTGGCTGCTAACTGTTATGGTTTCTGCTCACACTGGTTGCTAGCTGTTACGTTCTCTGCTCACATTGGTTGCTGGCTGTTACGTTCTCTGTTCACACTTGTTGCTGGCTGTTACGTTCTCAGCTCACACTGGTTGCTGGCTGTTACGTTCTCTGCTCACACTTGTTGCTGGCTGTTACGTTCTGTACTCACACTTGTTGCTGGCTGTAATGTTCTCTGCTCACATTGGTTGTTGGCTGTGATGATCGCTACTTTCACTGGTTGCTGGCTGTGATGATCGCTACTTTCACTGGTTGTTGGCTGTGATGATCGCTACTTTCACTGGTTGTTGGCTGTGATGATCGCTACTTTCACTGGTTGTTGGCTGTGATGATCGCTACTTTCACTGGTTGTTGGCTGTGATGATCTCTACTTTCACTGGTTGTTGGCTGTGATGATCGCTACTTTCACTGGTTGTTGGCTGTGATGATCGCTACTTTCACTGGTTGTTGGCTGTGATGATCGCTACTTTCACTGGTTGTTGGCTGTGATGATCTCTACTTTCACTGGTTGTTGGCTGTGATGATCGCTACTTTCACTGGTTGTTGGCTGTGATGATCGCTACTTTCACTGGTTGTTGGCTGTGATGATCGCTACTTTCACTGGTTGTTGGCTGTGATGATCGCTACTTTCACTGGTTGTTGGCTGTGATGATCGCTACTTTCACTGGTTGTTGGCTGTGATGATCGCTACTTTCACTGGTTGTTGGCTGTGATGATCGCTACTTTCACTGGTTGCTGGCTGTGATGATCGCTACTTTCACTGGTTGTTGGCTGTGATGATCGCTACTTTCACTGGTTGTTGGCTGTGATGATCGCTACTTTCACTGGTTGCTGGCTGTGATGATCGCTACTTTCACTGGTTGTTGGCTGTGATGATCGCTACTTTCACTGGTTGTTGGCTGTTACGTTCTCTGCTCACACTTGTTGCTAGCTGTAATGTTCTCTGCTCACATTGGTTGCTGGCTGTGATGATCGCTACTTTCACTGGTTGTTGGCTGTTACGTTCTCAGCTCACATTGGTTGCTGGCTGTGATGATCGCTACTTTCACTGGTTGTTGGCTGTGTATTTCAGCTAACACTGGCTGCTGACTGTATGTTCCGGGCTTTATTAACACGAGCGCTTCCGCATGATTTCGCTGGCTGATGAATTCGCTGCCAGAATACCTTTGTTACTCTACAAATTTTGCACAACCTATTATTGCAACACTTCTATTCACACTCCACATATGTGATAAAATAGTATATATATATATACATATATATATATATATATATATATATATATATATATATATATATATATATATATATATATATATCTTTTTTTTTTTTTCATACTATTCGCCATTTCCCGCATTAGCGAGGTAGCGTTGAGAACAGAGGACTGGGCCTTTGAGGGAATATCCTCACCTGGCCCCCTTCTCTGTTCCCTCTTTTGGAAAATTAAAAAAAAAAGCGAGAGGGGAGGATTTCCAGCCCCCCGCTCCCTCCCCTTTCAGTCGCCTTCTACGACATGCAGGGAATACGTGGGAAGTATTCTTTCTCCCCTATCCCCAGGGATAATAATATATATATATATATATATATATATATATATATATATATATATATATATATATATATATATATATATATATACACCTCTTTCTTCCTTGGATTCCCTACACTTATCTCATTTCTATCGATATATATAAGTAGATATCTTCTGGAAAATAAAGGATCAATGAAGTTTTTCAGAGTTTGAAAATCTTGACCATTTTTTTTTTTTGTATCATCTAACCACAGATATCATACAAAAGTGTTCACTTCTGACACATCCATCAGTCCAGCTCCTCTCCCCCGTTTTCTATCACCTTTACCTGTCATTTCCCATTTCTTCACGACAAAGAGTGTGTTTGTGTGTCGTTCTCAGGAGGAGCCATGAACCATCATAACCATCATAATTCATCTAGTTCATCATAATCAGCTACACCACTCTGCTGTTACACTGGTGGGATTAGATCAACCAGCAGGGATAAACGAACCGACTTACCTAACAACCAGAACAGAAGGAGTGAAACACCAGAAGTGAGGAAGGTAAGCAGGCACAGCAGCAGCAGCAGAAACAGCAGAGGCCAGCAGTTCATCAGCAGAATACAGCGACAATGTAAGGAGCGATCACACTCGGTAACTATGAGGATCCGAAGATAACACATCTCTCACCACGAGTCTATTACATCATCAAGATCTACTCTCCCTTCTCCAATCGACTCCCTTAAACTCCCGTGGCCCTAATGGGCCCCCTACAACAGTAAGGGAACGCCCTTAGGGCCCTGGCATCACTGGAGGGTCCTCCCTAACGTCCCTGGCAGACTCGGCTTTGAACGTTATACGAAAAGGAGAAGAAATCTATTATGTCTACAACTAAACTTTTATCTTCTTCCTCCTGTGCTAAAACCTCACTCGTTCTACAGCTCAGCTTGAGGCCAGAGCTACATCATCCATGCAGTTCTTACAATCACAAACAATCTTGAATAATCATACACATGGTAGGAGGGAGGGGGAAGGGGGGTCAAAGCCACATATCATCCAAACTAAGAGTTGTGGTCGACGATATGAGTGTAGGGCAAAACACTGTGGTTCTGGGGGTGGTGGGAGGGAAGAAGCCCTATACGAGCAGCGAAAACGGTGAGTTCGACGTGGGAAACGCGGCGTTATCAAGGGTAAATACAACAGTTTATAACCATCTTACACTACAGCTTTTCCGGAGGCGCGAGGGTGAGTGTATTGCTGGTACAAGAGAGAGATTAAGACTCGCGAAAATCACACTTCCCCGTAACTGCACAGAGTGCATGTCAATCCCACTGCTCGCACAGATTATAAGAAGAAAAACACAACGATTTTGCAACCTTTATTAAGAGGTGATCTAAACAACGCTAGAAGAAAGATGGCAAACCACCTTATTACCGGGACGCAGAGAAAACGGGAAGGTGCACGACTCGGAATCCCCAAAAAGGAAACAACACTGGCACATCGAGTCTCCAGTCTGGACTGGTAACGGCTGTGTGTGCCGGGCGAGGCAAAACTGCTCCACCGTCAGTCTTATTACTTAAAAAAAAGACGCCACGACTCAGAGTGAGTGCGGCCATCAGGTGGTGGCGGTGTGCGACAAGGTGGTCGTTCTCTACTCCGGCGTATCTGAGCTCCAAAGACCTCGCCTCCTGCGAAGGGAAGGTGGGGAGGGGGAGCGAATCGGCGTTTCTATTATCTCTGTCCCCCAAATGTGCAGTAACTTTAACCACTGACGGAGGTGAATGCTCCACATGGTGGAGTTTGCTTTCATGCTTTCAATTCTCTCTCTCTCTCTCTCTCTCTCTCTCTCTCTCTCTCTCTCTCTCTCTCTCTCTCTCTCTCTCTCTCTCTCGATAACTCACGCTCTCAGGGGTGCAGAGATTTTCCTTGTGGCGACAAGCAAAATCCTGAAGCACATATTCTATTGTGATTATATATAAAGATACACACTACTGCTGTTGCCCTGGTCTTAATCAAGTCTTACTCCTCTAGTGCTCCTCTTTACGGGTTCATTCTATTAATGCATAAATCAAAGACTTAAACCTACGTGCCTGCCTGGCTTTCACAGCCGTGTCATCCCTTCACGTTCACACAAGACACTTGCAACTTAGTCTGGGGGTGAGGAGGGTGTCTGAGAATAAGGGCAATATTCTTGAGCACGTCGGTACGACCCCTGAGCACGTAGGTACGACCCTTAGAGTAAGAGGATCTGGTTTTTCAACCTGACTTTTAAGGGTGAGGTCAAACGCCAGGCTATCATACCCACAAGGCCTGACCTTATATTTGGTCAACCCTTAAGTGTGGTCAAAGGCCAAGTCGCTGTCTTCAAGGCTCGTGCCGTCGTGTTCACAAGTCGCACCGTCGTGTTCACGAGTCGCACCGTCGTGTTCACGTGTCGCACCGTCGTGTTCACGTTTCGCACCGTCATGTTCACGTGTCGCACCGTCGTGTTCACGTGTCGTAACGTCGTGTTCACTGGCCATATCGCCAGTGCCCTTGTGTTCAAAGGTCGTAACGTCTTGCTCAAGGGTTCTCGCACCGTCAAGTTCCAAGCGTCGTACCGTCGTGCTGAGGGTGGTGGTGGTGGTGGTGGTGGTGGTGGTGGTGGTGGTGGAGGGAGGAAGGTTGCAGGTGGTCATAAATGCCGAACATAAACTCTCAGTAATGTAAGCAAGTCTCTCTCTCTCTCTCTCTCTCTCTCTCTCTCTCTCTCTCTCTCTCTCTCTCTCTCTCTCTCTCTCTCTCTCACACACACACACACACACACAATGTACACACATCATATCCTGGTGTCATTATCACTACCCATTGCAATAAGCCACGTCACACTACTTTACATCCATTACAGACTTCAAACAGATCAAGTCATCCACCCAACCACCCAGAGTTAGTGTGTGTGTGTGTGTGTGTGTGTGTGTGTGTGTGTGTGTGTGTGTGTGTGTGTGTGTGTGTGTGTGTGTGCGATGACAGACGGTAACTTTGCGGAAGCCATGACCTCTCTCTTACCCTCCACCCCCACCTCCTTCAGGAGAAACCTTCATTAATCCAATCAGAAGCAGCTCAAATCCACCAGAGAAGGGGGACAAAAAGCGAAAATTATAGTGAGGGGAGGAGGTAGGTAGGTAGAGAGAGGGGAGTAGGTAGGGAGAGGGGAGTAGGTGGTAGTACGGGAGGGAGGGGACGGCGGGGAGAGGATAGGGAGGGAGGGAGGGAGGGAGGGAGGAAGGGAGGGAGGGCGGGAGGGAAGGGAGGGAGATAGTATGGGGGAACCGAAGGAGGATCCGAACCCTCCTCCTGACATAATACGAACCATTCTGCCATGCTAATAAACAAGATTTATAGGTTCCTGAGTCTGACGAGACGACGACGAGGAAGAGGAGGAGTTTTTCCCTTATTTTTTTTTTTTCAGAGCGTTAATAACTGCGCGTCTGGACAGACGCTCCCAGCCTTGGTTGCGTGTTCGACGCAGGAACAAACCCCAGTTTTATGGATTCCGTAACGCAAAATTATTCGTAGTTAATTAGTGTCTCAAGTTTTGTTATTTCTCTAATTCATATTCCGGCAATGCTGGGGATGCATAGCCGCGTTCATGCATTTATACAGTGTGCATGTATGCATACGTGCATACATACTCAAATACACAGGAATATAAAGAGATCAATTCAGACACAGACATACTGACATACATATTCTATCTATCTATCTATCTATCTATATATCTATCTATCTATATATATATATATATATATATATATATATATATATATATATATATATATATATATATATATATATATATATATGTATATATATATATATATATATATATATATATATATATATATATATATATATATATATATATATATATATATATAAAGGAACATTAATGCCTACCACTTTCATTCTTACAATGATAGAACATCTAATAGCGCAGCCAAGACACCACACAACCCCAGGCCTGAGGTTTGGACCCCAGGGTGTGTGTGTGTGGTGAGGTGGCAGGTGATAATCTTACCCAAGGAAAAAACTAAAACGATGGTTAGCTCGGTGTATATCTCACAGAGCGAAGATCAGGTGCCTCAAACACCTAATATCAAGATGGAGAAGATAACTTGGGTGATAATATTCCTCTTCCTTCCTCCTCCTCCTCCTCCTCCTCCTCCTCTTCTCCTCTTCTCCTACTCATCATCATCATCATTATCAGAACTCCTGCAGAGAAGATCTACAAGCTTGCTACGTCGGTGTACACCCAAAGGTGAGGTTTAGGTTCTGTGTAGGTGAGGGTCAGGTTCTATCTAGGTGAGTCTTAGGTCCTGTCAAGGTGAGGCTTAAGTCCTATTGTCTAGATGAGGCTCATGTCCTATTTAGGTGATGCCAATATCCTGACTAGGTGAGTCTCAGGTCCTATCTAGGTGAGTCTCAGGTCCTATCTAGGTGAGTCTCAGGTCCTACCTAGGTGAGTCTCAGGTCCTATATACACCACGGCCAGGAACACACGCGGTAGATGACGCAACAACGGTAACAGAAGAGCAGCCAGCCACCCAACCAGCCAGCAACGGTGGTAGCTGTGGTAGTGGTGGTGGTGGTGGTATGTGGTAATGGTGGTGGTGGTGGTGGTATGTGGTAATGGTGGTGGTATGTGGTAATGGTGGTGGTGATGGTGGTATGTGGTAATGGTGGTGATGGTGGTATGTGGTAATGGTGGTGTTATGTGGTAATGGTGGTGGTGGTGGTGATGGTGGTATGTGGTAATGGTGGTGATGGTGGTGGTAATGGTGGTGATGGTGGTGGTAATGGTGGTTGTGGTGGTGGTATGTGGTAGCGGTGGTGGTGGTATGTGGTATCGGCACCGTCGCACGTGCGGGTGGGTGGTCGTCCTTTGATGTCGTCCTCCATTAATCAAGCAAACACCAAGAGCGATTCGAATCAGGGGCTTAGCACCCCCCCCACCCACCCCATCCCACCCTCCTCAATAAAGAAAGTGAGAGAGAGAAAAAAAAAGGGAAAAACACCCTCAAGAAAGGGCAATCGTCTCTTGAGGGGCAAGACAGTGCCCGGCGACGACAGTTTCTTAAGGGTCCTCACCACACTGAGAAGTAGAAGGATTTACTACATTATCTGTGAACATACTTAATCAAATATATATATATATATATATATATATATATATATATATATATATATATATATATATATATATATATATATATATATTCCTATGAGTCCACGGGGAAAATATATATATATACATATATATATATATATATATATATATATATATATATATATATATATATATATATATATATATATATATTCCTATGAGTCCACGGGGAAAATATATATATATATATATATATATATATATATATATATATATATATATATATATATATATATATATATATATATATACATACAGTCATACCTTATATAAATATAAGTATCCGATCGTCCGATGTTTAAAAGGACAGCCACTCAACTAGCAGGAAAGTAGGAATCATATTTACTTATACAAAAACACGTCTCCAAGAACCGGTTCCGCGCATCTATACTTGGACTGTACTGGTATGGCTTATATAATCCTCGCTCATCTAACTCATTCGAACTCCCCGCGGAAAAAAAAAAAGAAACAGGAGAGGGAGTTCTCTTCCTCAGTGTTGCTCCTCGGCGCTGAGTTCATTGCTTCTGTAAGACCGATGATAATTATGCAATTCTTTTCTTTTTCTTTTTAAAAACACTTTGAACTCTGCTCTTGATGATATCTTTTTCTCTCTCTATGTGTGCTCTGTTAATCTTTTTCTCTCTCCCTCTGTGCTCTCTTGCTCTGTTAGAGATAGTGAGCCACCTGTCTTTCAAGTGACTGCCACCACACACATCACGAAGATATACAACACCCACCCACGTCTCAATTATAGAATACTGTGGGATGGAGGTTCCGATATTTGCTCGTCTCCAACTGGTCTGGTACCCGCTGCTCACCGCCCACTTATAATCCTCGGTGACTACCCTGCCCTCCACTATACCCTAAAGGTCATTAATGGTTTCCAACGGCCTCCACCAATTCTCCAGTGGAGTACGTTGCCCTCCAGTGATCGCCATAAATCCTACCGGATCACGCCTGCGTCCATCGTCTGGGCTCTGGTGGTATCCTCCGGTCCCCGGTGATACTCGCTGGTCTCCTTGGTCTCTGCTCCTGTTCTCCGCTGGTCTCCAATGATCTCCTGTTCTTTCCAATGGCAAATGATTCCCAGTGGTCACCAACGACTCACAACACTCCTCTGGTCTCCGGTGGAGTCTACTGCTGTTTCCCTCGAGGTCCCTGATGGTCTTCTACGATTGGTCTTCCCTCCTCCCCCTTCTCCTCTATGGTCTCTCCGCTGGTCCCCGTTGACTCCCTGGTCGCGAAAGATATACTGGCAAGGAACCCTTGACAACCAGCGCCGGAAACTAGGGACCCTGTGAAAAATGACCGCCTTTTGCAAGCATCCAACGGACATTAATTCCGCTTAAAACATTCTAAACTTCAGTCCCCGATAGTGCTGAGTGTGTCCTCTCCTCTACCCCTTCCCCCCTGTGGGCCTCACTTTATCCCTGACAGCGATTAATTATGGAAACGGGATTGAAACCCATTGAGTGATTCAGATCAAGAGGATCCTTGCAGTGAAGGGTTAACCTCACTCGTAACTAAGGCTAGAAGAGACCTTGAGGGATGTCCATGAGGACTTAAAAAACCCCGCGTCAGGCACTACCATCTTGACCACTGTACAACTGTAATGTAGTACACTGTACAAAGAGGATCAGCCAGCTATTAACCGCACCTATATAATGGGTGTCTGACAGTACAGTGCTAATTAAAAATGTATGGGTATAATTAACCATACGCACGAGTCCTGCTTCTAATGATCTTACGGAAAAAGATATATGGGTTGTCTTTCGCCTCGTCCATGATGCTCTTCTTTTCAAAATACCTTCGGTATAATCAGAAACTACTCAAGGTTTTGAATGAACCAAACGCACTCAGGTGTTTAACGGAACAACGAAGTATGCTCGAGAATTTATAGAGGGGGTTCGACAAATAACTGCACTCAAGACTGAGTGAATATAGGCAACAGACAAATGCACTCTGATGCTAATGAGAAGACTATTACTTATAACACTATCCCTAATGAAAATCATACGACGAAAACGTAGAAGTTTTTTTTAAGACAGTTGTAAACAGATGATGGCCACAAAATCGTTTTATGATCCACACACCGAATGATGAGGTTAATGGAATGAGATCAAACCCAACAACTGAAGACTCTGATCCTATATAAAACAAGATATAAACAACATTACTCCAGTGAACACGATCTCGAAATGAGGAAGGAGCAATGTAGGAGCAGCGTATGTACAGCATGGCTGGTAGAGTAAGCATCATATTCATGAATCTTTTTTTTTTTTTTTCATCCTCCTCCTTGCGAGAGAGGTTTTCATATGCAAATTCGGGCATAAATCACCGTGATTCATCATTTGCCAGTGTGTCGCGTGTCATCACCACGAGAGAATGATGGAAAAAAAAAAAAAAAGAATATGGGTTTGCTTCATGATATTTCGTCTCCGAGTCTTCCTTCTTCTTGACCGGCCATACGTCACCGGGATTATCATCCGTGGGGCGATACCGGCGGCGCTGCTGCCCCCACCCTCCCCACCCAACGCCGGGGACCCCGATCTTCTTCCGGGGGGGGGGGACCACATACGGGGCAGAAGCCTTTACAACCCCCAAACCACGCCCAAAGACCACGCCCACGTAGGTAGCTGCTGGGGTACACGGCGCCTGTGGAAGAGAGAGAGAGAGAGAGAGAGAGAGAGAGAGAGAGAGAGAGAGAGAGAGAGAGAGAGAGAGAGAGAGAGAGAGAGAGAGAGAGCACACGCAAATCCAGTGACTGACTTAAAACCGACCTCTGAGGGAAGGGGGGACGGGGAGTGAAAAATAGATCATACACTGGTAAAAGGGGGGATGAATGAGGGAGGGAGGGAGGTGGGGAGGAGGAGGAGGAGGAGGAGGAGGAGGAGGAGGAGGAGGAGGAGGGAGGAGGGACTACATTATCCGTTGCTCTGGGCGTGCTGGGTCAGCTACTACGGCCGACAGAGTCGGTTCTCCCAAGATGAATGACCCACCACCAACCCCTCCCCCACCCGGTCCCGCTCCTTCCGTGGTCGCCGCCGCTGCTGCTGCTGCCTGCCTGGCTCGCTTGGTCAGCCAGGCAGCCAGCCAGCCAGTCAGCCAGCCAGTCAGCCAGCCCCGCCGCCATGACTAGCCACCACTCCTCCCTCGGCCGCACTAGGAAGGGGGCGGCGGCGGGCGGCCAGATCAAGAAATTTTGGAGGAGGGAGGCAAGTGGCGAGAGAGAGAGAGAGAGAGAGAGAGAGAGAGAGAGAGAGAGAGAGAGAGAGAGAGAGAGAGAGAGATGGAAGAGGAACGAGATGCGAGATAGCGTGACAGGGATGGGGCGAGGGGGGTTGGGGGTAGGTAAGCAAGAGTAGGCGAGATAGGTCAGAGACGGGAGAGAACTTGGAGTGGGAACAGTGTGGAGACAAGAGATAAAACGGGAGAGACACTGGCATGAAGGGAAAGAGAGAAGAGGAAACACAAGGAACGGGAGGGAGATGGAGAATTAAGGAGGCAAAATGACAGAATAACGGGAGAGAGAGGGAAGCCAAAGAAGGGCGTAGAGCTACTGACGGAGGGGAGTATACAGAAAGTAGATAAGAAAAAAAAAACATTACATTGGAGGTCAAGGGAGGAAATAATGGAAAGTGGATTTGGCCACCGCAAACGAAAATGAATGAAGGCGTAATATTAAGATATGGAGACTGCGGGAGAGTGGAGTGGAGTGGAGGGAGAGTTGTGTGAGGGAGAGGGGTGGGGAGAAGAAGAGAAAGACTGGCAAGAAACTCGTGTATATGAAGGACAAAGAGAGAGAGAGAGAGAGAGAGAGAGAGAGAGAGAGAGAGAGAGAGAGAGAGAGAGAGAGAGAGAGAGAGAGAGAGAGGTCAACACTAGGACGAGATTTCCACAGCAGTGGGGGGAACAAGGACAGGATGGAGGGGGCGAGTCCTCTTCTGGGAGTAGATTAAAGAAACTACTAGTGTGAGAGGGAGAGGAGAGGTCGTATGGTCAAGGAAGGGGAGGGGAGACTCATCTCACAAAAGAGAGAGAGAGAGAGAGAGAGAGCGAGAGAGAGAGAGAGAGAGAGAGAGAGAGAGAGAGAGAGAGAGAGAGAGAGAGAGAGAGAGAGAGAGAGAGAGAGAGAGAGAGGCCCTCTGGTGGGTACAAGGAGTAGAACAGCTTCTGGGAAGGTGGTGGAAGAGAGGTACAAGGGTTTCGACGTTGTGCAGATGGAACAGGAGGATGGGGTGGAGTACGGGGGGGGGAAGAGTTTCTTTTTCCCGGAAGATGAGAGGGGTTGAAGGGAGAGAGAGAGAGAGGAGAGAGAGAGAGAGAGAGAGAGAGAGAGAGAGAGAGAGAGAGAGAGATGACGCACAGAGTACTTTCCTTTTGTTTTCATAACGAGTGCGATGCTTTCCTCTGGGATAGAGAAGGGGGTGGGGGGCGAGAGGGCAGAGGCCATGGGAGAGAAAAGAAAATTGCGACGGACCAGCCCAGTGAGGCAAGAAGGGGACCTAGGGCGGGGCCTTCTCGTGTGTGCGGCAAGAGGAGGAGGAGGAAGAGGAGAGGGATCGTGAAAGATACAGAAAGGAAATAGAGAGAGAGAGAGAGAGAGAGAGAGAGAGAGAGAGAGAGAGAGAGAGAGAGAGAGAGAGAGAATGGAAAGGTATGTATTTCCCTCCTGCGTTTCCAGCTGAGGTCATCCCTCCCTTTGCCCAGGTTTATGTCCTTTCCTGTTCCAGAGCCTCCGACCCAATCCTTCAACACTTCACAGCCAGGCCCTCAGGGAGGGAGAGAATCTAACATCCCCTTGAAGTAGTTCCTGGTAACCAGTGGGTGTTCCGTCCAAGTGGGACCCTCAAAACCACAAAGATGGCATACATACACACCAGCTGAAAATCCTTGAGGTCAATACCTCAATCATATTTCACTTTACGCACCAGATCATTACGCCCTCAGGGCCAACAAACTTCACTTACCATGTTAAATGTGATACATATGAGTGAATTCATCAAGAGCTGCGTAAAACATCTTTCAACACACACACACAAGTACCTGGCTAGACGGAGGAACGTGCCACATCGCTTGCCTCAGAACCGCCTTGTTTCATGGAGTCCTTGCGTCAAGGAGTTCTGGCAGTTCGACGTGAAAAGTATGGATGATGGGCGTTCGTCTTGCCACAGGCCTGGGTACGATTTCGCAAGCGGGGAGCCAAGTGTATAGGTGACAGTAGAGGGTGAGGCGAAGTAAGTCATCACTGCACAATCTGGCGCTGCTACTACTGCTGCTGCTGCTGCTGCTGCTGCTGCTAACCTTACCCTGACCTTCCAGAGGCGACACGAGTTGCCTCACGCTCTATGTATACAGACCTCCATACATCTCGCACGTACCTCTCCTTCACTCCCTCCGTCCCTCTTATTCCCCGCCTACCCTCCCATGCCCTTTCGCAATCCTGATCTTTCTTCTCTCTATCTACCCCTTTCTTTAAACTTTGTTCTTTCTCTTTATCTTTTTCTTTGATTTTATCTCCATTGTCTACATTCGCTCACGGGAAGAAGTACAGACGTCGACGGGCAGCTGCCCCATTGGCTATTTCAAGATCCCATGTCACAACTGCAGTAGAGCAACTGCACCACCAGGACATCTTCCCTACACCACCAACATCACCAGGACATCTTCCCTACACCATCCACATCACCAGGACATCTTCCTTAGAGTAAGACACATTCCCCACAGTGTCGTCATCATCACCTATCAATCATACGCTAAGATCTGCAACGATTTGGCCCAGGCTGAACGAAGCAATAGCTACTTTAACAATACGCAGGGTTTTTCACACGTTTTACGTCACACTTAATTCCATTCCTAGGTCTTGTGTCGTAAGGACGCAACAACAGTTGGCTGGTTGCTCAGAGGCCTAATGTGTTGTGACCTTAAACTACTTAAACTAAAGGAGATTTCTAACATGCCATACCGGTATTTACTGTGTTGCGTGGTGACACCACTGAACATCCGGTGTGCCATAAGGTCACACAACTGGATACTTGGTGTGTCGTAAGGTCACACAACCGGATGTCTGGTGTGTTGTAAGGCCAAACCATGACTTGACGTTCTGGGTTCTGTTAAGCTGCACCGATGGAGGTGTGGCGTGAAGATCACACCACTGGACGTGTGGTGTTGGGTCAACTCACACCACCAAAGGTGTGGCGTGGGGAAGGGGGTAAATTCAACCTCATTGAAAATAGGTGGGCAATTTACTTCTTCGTGCACCACTTTACTAACTAGTGTCTACTTTCGCAGAGCAGGCCTTAAGGATACTACTAGTGTCCTCCAGCAGATATCCTTGTCACTGGCCAACACGCCTTCTGTTAATCTGTTATCTAGACGATATAAGTACACAATACCAATGTACAATTCTAGTACAACGTCCCAGTACATAAAACAAGTACACCATCCAAGTGCACAATACCAGTACAACATCCCAGTACATAACACAAGTACCCCATCCCAGTACAATATACTAGTACACGATTTCACCCCGACATCCCAGTGCAGAAGACTATTACACCACACGAACCTTCTCTCTCACCTTGAAGGAGTCATCTGTTGGGCCTATGCAAATTAACCCTCTGGGCTCATTTGAATACTACAGGTATTCTTTTTTTTTTTCTTCTCACTCTCCCTGCATTGTCACTGTGGCAGCCTATGAAATGATAGGAAAAAAAAGGGCCCTCCTGCCTGTACAATGCAGTAATTGTAGGCCGCGTGTACTGCTATAGGGGCGGGATTGGAGGCAGGTACCATAAATGGCTATTTACACACTGATTAAATGGCATTTTGTGGATACCAATGCAAATGAGAGACGACCCACAGCGATGCTCATGTCTTCATCGCTGCATATGAATCTATGAGAGGAGTGGGGGAACGGAGGAGGGGTGGGGATGGGGGGTACTTGACCCTCTTACCGTGTTACCAGTTGTTGTTCTCCTTTTTTCCTTGTTTCTTTTTCCTTTTCTTTTTCATTTTCCTTTTTTTTTCGGCTTCTTTCTCCTCCCCCATTCTTCGGAACTTTGTTTCTCCTTCTTCTCTTTCTTCTTCTTCTTCCTCTTCTTGTTTTTTTTTTTTTTAAATCATCATTTCTTTATCATCACAGAATTTCAAATGTTTCTTTTTTCACTCATATAAATAAATAAACAAATAAATATATATATATATATATATATATATATATATATATATATATATATATATATATATATATATGTAAATGCAACTGATTCCATTCAAAAGAAACTACTGTGAGTATTTCCCTTCGCAAACTACAGTCTCTGGTAATTCAGACACTGTATGCATATCATACTATATACGACGATCAAGAGGATTTCTCAGTGTGTGTGTGTGTGTGTGTGTGTGTGTGTGTGTGTGTGAGTTTAGGCCAGACCACCTCGCTCGTATCTTGGTTCTGTTTATCTATATAACTCCCCCCCCCTCTCTCTCTCTCTGTATATATATATATATATATATATATATATATATATATATATATATATATATATACCATAAATCCCTGCTGAAGAATTTACTGCGAACTAGGGGTTTCTCCCCTAAACCCATCTATCTTCCTACCCCTAGCTCTCTCTCTCTCTCACTCACTCTCATTCCACCTCTCTCTCTCTCTCTCCCTCTGCTTTTCCACTTCCCCTCACCTACGGTCGTATATTCTTAGGCTCGCAGACAATGAAAGGAAATATTCTTTCACTCTCATTTTTTGAACCCCCTACAGAGAGAGAGAGAGAGAGAGAGAGAGAGAGAGAGAGAGAGAGAGAGAGAGAGAACGCAGGCTCGACTCCTGAGCTGAAGACTCCAGAGTTGAAGACTTGCACTGAGGATTTTCCGGAGGAGGAGGAGGAGGAGGAGGAGGAGGAGGAGGAGGAGGAGGTCGTCCTTAAGGCCACGGTTACCTCCCGCGGAGTTCCGCAAGGGACGGGAGGATGAGGTCCGGTCCCATGGCCATGCCTGTGCGCAAGGTGTTAATATTAGCTGCCATGTACGATCGACCACTAACTGGTCGATTCTGTATGGTAGATTCCCCCCACCCCCTTAGTTTTTATACTCCATTCCAGAGTTTTTAGGCCGTGGCGTATTTCCCCGATCTCCTGTCGTGTATAAGAGGGATTTAAATGGCTCTGTGTTACACTACACTACATTATGCCTCGTGAAAGTATTGAATTGTCATTTTCTTTTTCGCTATAAATCAGATTTCTAATTCGAAAAGTATGAAGAAATATGATACGGGATGAATGAATACGAATTACAGACGAGATGTGAATGGAGTGGAAACCAACACTGCGTCTTACGTTAGAGGAATCACTGATTATTTGTGGAAGTTTGAGCTTGATTACCGGCCTCTATGATTCCTTCTACCCTCTCCCATACCTGCCACACCCTGCCTCACTCTCCACAGCCTCTACACCACCCTTACAATCCACACCCTACCTTACCCTCCACACCCTGCCTTACCCAACACACCCTCCCCTTCCCTTCCCACGAGGCCATACTTTCCCAGGTTTTTTAAGTCATTCGCTATTGCCTCGTCTTTCATGGCCAGGTTGCCTCCCCCCCCTCACCCACACTCCCTCCATTCCGCCTCCCTTCTCCCTTCTGTCTGTTCATCCCTCCCTGCCTTTCTATCTGCGTCTGTCACTATATATGTTTGTCTGTCTGTTTGGCCATGCATCTGTGCTCCCTCAACCTTAGATCTAAGTCTCTCTCTCTCTCTCTCTCTCTCTCTCTCTCTCTCTCTCTCTCTCTCTCTCTCTCTCCTCTCTCTCTCTCTCTCTCTCTCTCTCTCTCTCTCTCTCTCTCTCTCTCTCTCTCTCTCTCTCTCTCTCTGAGTCTCTAAAAACCGGTAAACAAGAATATCGTCAGCTCTGGTATATACCAAATCATATATATATATATATATATATATATATATATATATATATATATATATATATATATATATATATATATATATTCGTACCGTCGTATTCGAGGGGTCGTATCTGTCCTACTCCAGCTTCGTACCGTCGCGTCGTGTTCGAGAGATCGACGGAGCAGAACACCAGAGCAATACGTCATGCAAGACGAATGACAAACTATCACGTAGGTCTCACCCCCACCCGGCCAGCAGCCTCTGGCCACAAGGGCTGACCTTCTCGCCAACAAGCAACGGCGGGCGGGCGGGCGGCGGTGGCCGGCAACGGAGCTAAAGCGACAAGAGAGAGAGGGGGGTTTTAACGGAGGGGGTTGGGTTGGTTAGGTTAGGTTTGGTAGGGAGGTGGCTGGCTGGCTGGCTTGGTGGGGGGGGAAGGGGAGGGAGGGGGAGGAGGGGGGGATGGAGGGGGGTGGAGGGAGGAGGAGGGGGAGGGAGGAGGCGGGAGGGAGGGGGGAAGGGAGGGAGGGGGAGGGAGGGGGGGTTGTTGTTCGGTTCGTTGTTCGAGGATACGTGACATTTCAAAGCCGCTGCCTTGCTCTTAAGATTTTAAGGCCGTTACCCAACGAACACATGACAAGGTTAGCTTCAAGTTCGTTCTCTCTCTCTCTCTCTC